>NC_058412.1:126926328-127051955 GCF_002201575.2 Neomonachus schauinslandi
GATGCGGGGCTCGATCCCAGGACCCTGGGATCATGACCTGAGCTGAAGGCAGTCGCTTAACCGACTGAGCCACCCAGGCGCCCTATTTCTCCCTCTTTATAGGCAAATTGTGCTTTTGCTGTTCTGTATCTGTACCTTTAATCCATTACATGTAGAGCTTTCTCCTTTTTGACAGGTGTGTAATATGACTGCACTGTAATGCATTAACTGGTCTCTAGGTGGGCCTTGGCCTGAGTGTAGGAGCATCGAATACCACCTTGGGGTGCTAGAAAGATGCCCATATGAATGAGGCTCCTGCACAGACCAGGCACACAGCAAGTGCTCAGCAGATTGGAATGAAAAGGGTTTGCGCATCTTTTCTTGGAGTCCCCAACTCTGGGCCACACACAATAGACTTGGACCCAAAAACTCCCTTGAAAGCCATTTATTTCCAGGGATGGTGACTTTTGACTCCTTCAGAGGGCCTATGGGGTCAGGCCCAAGGCTGAATCATTGCTTTCAGGCAAGTGCGAGACACTCAAGAGGTTTTGTTTTTTAAATCAAGGAAGGATAAGGGTGGAGATTGAGCCTTGACTCATTCCTTGAACTTTCTGTAGACAATGTCTTCTTCCTGGTCAAGATTAACTCCTTGATTGATTTGCTCACTGATTAATGATCTAATCAACAGGGGCCAGTTGGCTTAATATACAAAGAGCTCTTAGCAACTAACAAATTCGTCAACTCTGTGACCAAAGGACATGAAGGAATAGTTTGGAATATGGAGAAACAGAAATGGCTTTGGAGCGTGTAAAAAACGCTCCACCCCATTCATGTGAAATGCACATTGTGACTAGGAGGTCTCACTTTCCCTTATCGGATGGGCAAAGATAAAAAAGTCAGACAATACCCTGCCTGGGCCAGGTTTTACGAAGGGGCCCTCACCACCCTGCTGGTGGAAGTATAATTTATTTTAATCTTTGGGGAGGACATTTGGACAAATGTATCAACATTTTATATAACATATCTTTGACGCAGAGTGCAAAGATGTGTGTACAAGATATTCATTGAAATTGCCACCTTGTTTATAGTAGCAAAAAAATTGTAATCTAACCTGAAGGCTCAGCATGAGTCCTCTTGTTAGATAAATTGAGTGATTGTGGTATAATTCATACAGTGGAAGAGTCTGTAGTCCTGCAAAAGATTAAGGAAGCTGCGTGTAATGATACGGAATAATTGTTAAGACGCTGAATATTGTTACTTGGAAGGAAAAAGCAAAGTGTAGACAAAGTGTAGGCTAGCATGTGGGCTCCCATTTGTGGTACATAAAGGAGGCATGTACATATTTATATAATATATGTTAATATATAAATAAATATATAATTATAATATAAATAATATATATTAATATGTACATGCCTTGTTTCTATAAAGACCATCTCTGGAAGGTCCTAAAAGACACTGGTAAAAATAGTTGCCTTTGGGGAGGATATCTGGGATGGTGACTTTCTGCTTTGGATGGTTGTCAGTCACATTTTTAGTTATTGTTTTTACTTATTTTTATTTTTCTTAAGATTTATCTGAGAGAGAGCGCGCTTGAGAGAGAGCAAGCATGAGCTGGGCGGGGGGAGGGCAAAAGGAGAGAGAGGGAGAAGCAGGCTCCCCACTGAGCAGGGAGCCCGTCTTCGGGGCTCGATCCCCTGACCACCCCCCCATCATGACCTGAGCCAAAGGCAGACGCTTAACCCGCTGACCCACCCAGGCGCCTCTATTGTTTTTACTTTTAGTTGAGGGATGGACACCTGTGGAAAATGCAGGCCTGTGTTCAAATTTGTCTTCCTCTCAGAGGCCATTCCTGGTCACATGACATAGTCCCAAACTATTCTCCAGGGCAGGTGGACCAGTTTTCACCCCCTTACCGGCGTGTGTGCCCAGCCCCGCACGGGGCGGCCCAGAAGCGGTCTCAGGGAGCGCCTCGGCCAGCAGAGGGCGCCGGAGGACCGCGCCCCGGGGCGTGGGGCGGGGAGCGGTTGCCTGGCCCGCGGCTCCATCGCAGAGGCCGCCCACTTCCGGGAGGACCTGACCCCACTGCATCTGAAGTGTCGCCTTCCCCCCTCCACCCCACCCCGCTACGCAGCCTAGGGGCAGCACCTCGGAGAAATGGTCTGTGGCCCCGGAGCCTCGTTCGGAGCCTCGTTCGAAGCCCGCATCTCCCCACCTCGCGGTCTCCGCCGCTTCCAGGAGGCAGGGGAACGAGGGCGGGGGCAATTCAATCAGAAAGGAGGGGACAGCCCAGATCTGAGAAAGGGTCCTCCCGCTCTGTACTCCCTCCCAGGCGCAGGTGCCTGACCAACCGAGGAAAATGGAAAGCCGTAGGCCCAGGCCATGGTGTCTGAGCACTAGCGGCCCCTGGACTCTACCTATCGGCATCTCCAGGAGATAGGATTTACTCTTACATTATGGGATTGTACCATGGATCGTTAATCCATGATACTGTTGATAAACATTTGGGTTGTTTCCAAGTTTTTGCTATTAGGAACAAGGGTTCGGTGAATATTCTCTTGTTTCTTCTGAGTTTAGGGCTGGGCAGCAGTTCTCAGCTTTGATGGCTCACTAGAATCACCTGGTGAGTTTTAAAAAATGCTAATACCGGAGACCGCCCCCACTCGCCCCCACCCGTACCCAGACTAATTAAATCAGGATGTCTGTGGAGGTGGGGCCCAGGCTTGGGTGTTCCCTAGAAGAATCTAATCTGCGGTCTGGGCTGAGAACCCCTTCGAATAGATTGGCCTAGAAGTAGAATGCTGGGAGGAGGAGAGTCACCTGTTGCTAGCTGATGCCAAACTTTTTCAAAGTGGTTGTGCCCATTGACACTCTCCTCAGCATGGGACAAAAGTCCTGATGCCCTTACACCCTCATCAACACTTGATATTGACCAAATTTTAGCTTTTTTTTTTCTTTTGATGGGTGTGAAATCGTATCTCGCTGTGGTTTAATTTACATTTCTCTCATTACTAATGAGGCATTTGGTGAAAATGATGAAACAGACTGAAAAGGAGCCAGCCAGGTGAAGATCTGGGGGAAGAGGGATTGGGGGGGGCAGTGATGGCTGGCAGGTGCCAAGGTCCTGTGGTGGGAAAGGGCTGGGATGTGGAAGAACACAAAGATGTGTGGTGGGCGATCATTGTGCCTGGAGAGTGGGGAGAGTGGCTCAAGACAAGGTCAGCATAGGTCAGATCAGCTGGGTGGAGGGCTGTGGTGAGGACTTTGGCTTTTAATCTGGGTGAGACAGGAACATAGGAGGGTTTGAGCAGAGAGACACAGTGCTACTCCTCCCTCTGGCTTCGAGTGGAGAATCACGACATTTTGGAACTAAATAGACACAGGAGGGGGGTGTGTCTTCATAGTGACTGCATATGGCCTGCCTCCCCCCACCTTACCTTCGACTCACCAACTAGAACACAAGTTAATGACGCAAACAGACAGTTGTCCCCACATTCTAGGCGGTGAGTAGGGGCTTACAGGTTTTCATAGTCCTTGCTTCACAGATGGAAACAAGCTGGGGTGGGGGGGACCTGTGGATTTATTTCTGTGCCCCCCACCCTAACTCCAGGCCTGGCATGGCCCTGTCTGGAGTGGGTGGGCTCACAGCAGAGCTGAGGGTGAGGCTCCAGCTGTCCCTCCCCTGGGCCCACCCCACATTTGATCAGTCAGTGCCCCGCCCCCACACTGTGGAGCCTGGAGTTAGGTACTTTATTTTTTTTAAGATTTTATTTATTTGTTTGACAGAGACACAGTGAGAGAGGGAACACAAGCAGGGGGAGTGGGAGAGGGAGAAGCAGGCCCCCCGCTGATCAGAGAGCCCGATGTGGGGCTCCATCCCTGGACCCCAGGATCCTGACCTGAGCCGAAGGCAGATGCCTAACGACTGAGCCACCCAGGCGCCCCTGGAGTTAGGTACTTTAGACACAGGATTCATGATGCCCAGACAGGTGAGAAGACCCGCCTCAGCCCCTCCCTTTCCTACTTCTTTCTCCCACCTGCCCAGAGTGATCTTTCTCAACCAAACTCTAACAGGTCCCTCCTCTGCTGAAAATCCTGTCTTGGCTCCCACTGTCCTTGGGGCAAAGTTCAAACTCCTCTAGGCCCTGGAGGCCCAGCAGATCTGACCTCTCCAGCTTGCCCACCCCACCCCCATCCCTAGGAGCTGCTCTCAATGACTCTGAAGTAGTTACTGATTCTAACCTCGGGCCTTTCCCCTCGGTATTTCTTCACTTCCTCTGGGAAGTTGCCCCGGACCCCCTGTCAGGTGACCCGCTTCTTGACTGTCACAGTGCCCTGTGGCCTCCCCCGCATCAAAGCACACTTCCCTTTGCTTAATTATTGTCTGTTTACTTCGTCTCTCTCCCCCACCAAACGGCGAGCTACCCTTCATTAGAAACCCCGAGTGTTTTGTTCAGGACTGTTACCCCAGCTCCGGGAATAGTGACTGGCACGTAGCGGGTGCTAGTAAACATTTGCTAAGTGAAGGAACGGATGCCTTTTGCTAGATGATGCCAGATTGCTTTGCAAAAAGGCTGTGGCATTTCACACTGCCAGCAGCCACGTGAAGGTGTTCATTTCCTCGCATCCTCCTCCGAAATGTGTATCGTCCCTCGTCAATCCCACGCTCTTTGCGAGGCGCCAGCCTGACCGAGGAAATTTCCGCCCCCCTCCCCGTGCCCGAGGCGGAGGCGGTTTCGGAACATCAGGTGCCCAGACCCGCGGTACGCGGCGCCAGGGGGCGCCAGAGGCGGACGACCGTGCAGCGCTGAGCTGGCGGGCGCGCGGGGTCCCGAAGGGGGTCCCGCCTAGCCTGGGGCTCCCGGCGCCCGCCCTCCCGCAGTCCGCTGCTGCAGCGCCCGCAGCCGGGCCTCCGAGCGGCCCCCGCCCGGCCCCCAGCGCCACGCGGCGCTAGCCCCGCCAGCCCCCGGCGCACCTGCTCGGGGCGTGGCCTCTGGCGAAGGCGCGCCTCAATTGGCGCGGAGGTGACAAAGGGGCGTGGTATCACCAGGCCCCGCCCCATCCAGAGGCTGGCGTACTTAAAGGAGTTGGCGGCGCGTCTCCACTCACAGCGCAGCGGCTCGGCCTCGCGGGTGGAGTACTTCGCGACCCCTGCGCGACCCGGCGACCCCGGCTGCTTCGGCCACCATGCCGCGCTCTTTTCTCGTCAGGAAGTCCGCCTGCTCCCGCCGGAGGCCCAACTACAGCGAGCTGCACGACTCTTCTCCAGGTGAGTGGACGGGGTGAGGGACCCCGGGGGCTTCGGGGAGACCGGCGAAGGCCGCGTGGGGGGCACCTTGGGGGAGGGGGCCCGGGGGCCAAGTCCAGGGCCCGGAACCGAGCCCAAGGGCCCGGCGCGGGGCAGTGTGCAGAGGGGCGTGAGGAGCCGGGGCAGGTGGATGCGGGCGGTTGGGGGAGGGCTGTCCGAGGGCGGGGGTCTGGCGTGAGGAGACTGCGCGGCGGCCGAGCCCGGACGGCTGGGAAGCGAGGGGGCTCCGCTGGGGGAGAGCGCGGCCGGAGGTGGGGCGGGGGCCACGCGCCTGAGGAGGGGAGGCGCCGGCGGTGGCCCGCGGGCCGGGAGGTGGCGGGGAGGCACAGGGGGAGTGCCCCCCGAGTCGGGGCTGGACGGCGGCGCCCTTCGCGTAAGATCTGGAGGCCGAGGCGGGCGAGCCCGGCGGCCCGGGTGAGGAGGGGCTCCGGGCGGGCAGGACGGGCCGCCCCCGGCCGGGATCCTTTCCTTCCTCCAGTAAGTACTGAGTGCCGGC
This sequence comes from Neomonachus schauinslandi, assembly GCF_002201575.2. Taxonomy (NCBI): domain Eukaryota; kingdom Metazoa; phylum Chordata; class Mammalia; order Carnivora; family Phocidae; genus Neomonachus; species Neomonachus schauinslandi. The sequence continues at coordinate 126,932,112 of NC_058412.1, forward strand.
CCCGCGGCCCCCGCCCGCAGCAGGCTACTGTTTGTTGACTGACTGCGCGACCGAATGCCTGACCCTGCCCTTTTCTCCGTCTCCCCTCAGAGTTTACCTTCCAGCAGCCCTACGACCAGGCCCACCTGCTGGCGGCCATCCCACCTCCCGAGGTCCTCAACCCCACGGCCTCTCTGCCCACGCTCATCTGGGACTCTCTCCTGGCACCCCAAGCCCAGCCCATCGGCTGGGCCTCCCTTCTGCCCCAGGAGGTCCCCAAGGCCGTGGAGCTGACCTCCCTGTCGGACGAGGACAGTGGGAAAGGCTCCCAGCCCCCCAGCCCCCCCTCACCGGCTCCTTCGTCCTTCTCTTCCACCTCAGCCTCTTCCTTGGAGGCCGAGGGATATGCTGCCTTCCCAGGCTTGGGCCAGTTGCCCACGCAGCTGGCCGGGCTCTCCGTGGCCAAGGACTCCCAGACTCGAAAGGCCTTCAACTGCAAGTACTGCAACAAGGAATACCTCAGCCTGGGTGCCCTCAAGATGCACATCCGAAGCCACACGCTGCCCTGCGTCTGTGGCACCTGCGGGAAGGCCTTCTCCAGGCCCTGGCTGCTGCAGGGCCACGTCCGGACCCACACCGGTGAGTGTCCCCGCGGGCCACCGCCCTTCTCATCGCGGTCCCCGCTGCCTTCTCTGCCAGCTCTGGGGGCGGACTGGGCTTGCTGTGATTTCTTTTTTGGAGTGTGGAAACCGGGGCTCGAGTCTCCTGACTTCTGGCTCATTAGTTCAGGGGCTTGGCTGTCTGAAATGTTTGGCAGAAACATTCACTCGCTCATCAGCGAAGCAGATGGGCGAAAGTAGATAACTATGTTTCTGCAGTCTCCATTTCCCCACCAAATGGGTTGGAGTTGGGTATGGGAGAGGTGCAACCAACACCTTGCTGCTGGGCCAGGTGTGAAGGGGCCCACCTCACTCCACCCTCCCCCCAGCCCATCCCCACCCCCACCTCAGCCAGGCAGGATGTTGTGAGACCCCCCACCTGGCTCTGAATCCTGCTTGCAGAACTTCAAACCTTGAGTCGATGTTTCACCTCTCTGAGCCTCAGTTTCCACATCTGTAAAATGAGCATAAGAACATCTTGTGGGGTTTCTGCGCCAGTTAAATGAAAGAAAGCACCTGGACCACCACTTGATACATGAGTGCACAGAAATGGTTTTGATATTTGCTCTGCTTCCATGCTGTGTGACCTTGGGCAAGTGATGTAACGTCTGAGCCTCAGGATTATGATAGCATAATCCTATAGGGTGGATTCTGATAGCATTTTATAGGTTGGCTATCAAGATTCAGTGGCTCCTTAATCACTTCATAATAATTTGTTAATCATGGTTCTCAGATCTGCTCTCCCCACCCCCACCATGGAGTAGATAACCTCAGTCCTATTCAGACCTGGGAATACCTTTGCCAGCAGAAAACAGGTCTTGATGTTTCAAAAACATAATACTAAATGTGTAGAAAATTGTGAGATGGAGCCTCTTCTGTCCTCTTAACTTTCTGGAAATGTGGAAAAGGTCCCCACTGTGTCTTTTCAGAACTTGAAAGGTGGAGGCCACCATATTTGGGGCTGCTCTTTGGGGAGTAACTTTGGGAGAAGGTTCAAGGGTCATAGCTATTAGCTTTGGGGTCAAGCTGAGTGGGTTGGAGACCTCAGTTCTGGCATTTCCTGGCCCAGTGGCTGACCTCTGAGCCGTGAGGGCCAGTGGGGCGGTTTGTTAGGCCTGGCGTTTTGCAGGCATTATGAGTATCATCATTACTCCTACAGAGTGTCCCTGGCATCCTCCCCAGCATGCAGACTGTGGCTCCCCATTTCTCTTTGTGCACACATAGTCCTGATTTTAAAGGGACCCGATGTAAAGGTCCAACTGCCTGGCCTCTGTCTTGGGCAATTGCCCAGCTGAAGAGGGCTCTATTTGGAGGAGTCAGAACCCTTGGGGTGCTCCCCTGAGCCCCCCAGCTTCTCTCCCCACCCATCAGGACATTTTCATGTAAAGGCACGGCTGGGACACAAAAAGCCTGTTGAAATGCACCATCACCATCCTCATTGACTCCCATTGTGTGCCTTAATGGTGGGCCCAGTGGGTGGGGGCTGGGGGGGTGGAGCAGGTGCATGGGCCAGTGGTGCCCAGCACCTGTTCCGGGCCGCAGCTGCTGGCCCACAGCGTGTCAGGCCCCTTTAATCCGGGGAGTATCGCATGTACAGTGCCCCCCCTCGGCGGCCTTTGTCCCCGCCGGCCTGGTGCCGATTTCACACTCGCCAGGAACACCATAAAGACGTCTGCGGGGATGGAGGATCTGCAAGGGGTGCAGGTCTGTGCCTGCTGCTTGCACACACAGACCTCCCCCCCATCACATCCTATAAGGCCTCCTTCCTCCTTTGTTCACGTTTCATGTCTGATCATACATGACAAAGGTAACATTTACTGAGCACTTGCTGTATGGGAGGGGCATTGCCCATGACTTCCTTCACCTGGGTTAATGCAATAAATCAACAACCTTAGGAGGGAGGTGCTGTCGCAACCCCCACCTTACAGATCAGGAAACTGAGGCACAGAAGGAAATCACTTTCCCAAGTCACAGCTCATAAGACTGAGCCAGGGCTCCTTCACCTCTGTCAAGGAGGTGAGCGGGAAGTGGCTTTCTGCACCCTGGGGAAAATAGGACTCCTTGCCCTTACCCATATCTGCATACAGTAAGCCCTTAGTTCATAAGGGAGCATGTGAAGGAGGAGGAACTTCACTTGGACCTTGTAGTGCGGTCCTCAGACCCTTCAGGCCTAGTATGCAGAGGGTGCTCAATAATGACAGCCAATTAACTCAGGCATCCCTTCCCTAGTCCTCCTGCTAAGGTCCCCCCCTTCTCTGTGGCCGGTTTCCTTGTATATCTGACCCAGGAGACTGAGCCCTTGAATGGATGGCTCTGTAGGCAGCCTCAGGCATCTGACTTCTAGACCCCTCCCTCCCAGTGCCCAGCACAGTGCCCCAGGCACCCAGAAGGTGGCTGGAATTCATTCATTCCCTGCTCTTGAATTCCATCCCTGGGATTTAACAAAGGGGCCATGGCCTAGGGGCATATAATGCTGGGAACCAGTCCCTTTAAAATCAGGACTATGTGTGCACAAAGAGAGGGTAGAATTCTCCTTTTTTAGTAGAGAATGTTCAGCATTATTGCCTGGCACAGAATGGAAGCTTGATAAGTACTTGTTTAATGAGTTATTATTCACACTTTTTATTTACGAAATGCTGCACTCCCAAGAAAGAAAAAACAAAACACAACATTGTCAATTTTTGTGAACTTTATCGTCTTAGTTGGGGCAGGAATTATGAAAAGTTGGTGAACAGCGTTACCTGATGGTGATTGAGGGGTCAGGCTCCTCTGAGGCTTTAAAAAAAGACTTAATCTATTGTATAAGCACTTACTGAGCACTTGACTGTGTACGTAGCTCTATGTGCATAACTCTTCTTCAGCACAGCCTTCACCAGGCAGTGGTGTGAGGGCCACAAGTGGGAAGGGGTTTTAATCAAGTCATAAGATAAAAAGTTTCTGTAGCCTCTTGGGGGGTCCCAGGCCTGAGCCCTTGGAGTGAATTCAGGGGAGGCCCCTGCTCTCATGGGACTCAGTCTGATTGGGAGACAGACAAGACTTGAAATTACCAAACGTGGTCAGTGTTGTGATGGGGAGGCGGCTCAGAGAAGTGGCCTAACCTGCTGGGGGGAGGAGTGTGGCAGGGAGCCTTTAAGGCTGACTCAAGCTTTGTCCCCAGATGAAGTAAATCCAGGAGTGATAATGAGGAACACCCACTACAGCCCCCTTAAGTGAGAGGCCGTCTGAGTGGTGGTTAAAATCACAGGCTCTGGAGTCAGGCTGCTTGGTTCTTGCTGCGTGACCCTGCGTATGCTACTTGGCTCCTCTGTGCCTCCGTTTCACCATCTCTAAACTGAGGACAAGGGTAGGATTAAGTGAGATAAGCGTATGATGCTCCTCACTGTCTCTGGCACAAAGTATTCAGTTGCCATCATTGTCTCAGCTGGCTTGCCTGGATGAGTGCTTTATTTACCATCTCTGGTTTACCAACCCTTATGGGGATGGGGATGAACAGCTCCATTTTACAGATGAGCAACTGGAGGCTTAGAGAAGCCAGATGACTTGCTCCAGGTCACATGGTGGGAAGTGGCAGAGCTCCCAATCATATCCAGGCCTTTGGACACTAGATATGGTCTGGGTCCTTGGGTCATGGGATTCCTTCAGCGGTGGGGTGATCTGGGCTCTAAAGGCCCCAGTGGGTGGGCAGGGATTTCAATAAGTAAATGTCAGCTGTTATCCCAAGTGGTTTTAGCGCTCAACTCTTGTTTTCTGTCCCCAGGTGAAAAGCCCTTTTCCTGCTCCCACTGCAGCCGTGCCTTTGCTGACCGCTCCAACCTTCGGGCCCACCTACAGACCCACTCAGATGTCAAGAAGTATCAGTGCAAGACATGCTCCCGAACCTTCTCCCGCATGTCCCTGCTGCACAAACACCAAGAGTCAGGCTGCTCAGGGGGCCCCCGCTGACCCTCAAGGCTTCTTCTGCCTCTCCAGACCCCCCCCTCCACTGCAGCCTCCCCAACTCCAGAAGGAAGGTGCCCCCATCCTTCTCACTGCCACGGAATTCCCTTCTGAGCTCCCCTGTTTGGCTGCGTTGGCTCCACAGGACTCTGAGGACCATTTTCCAGTTCTCTCTGCCCTAGGTGCCTCAGTAGGCTCTGAGAGAGAGAGGCCTTTCCGTGGATATTTCTGTGGATGGCTGATAGGGAGGGTGGCTTGCAGCTGAGTGTTCTGGAGTCAGCCTCTCTGTGTGGGTTTGTGTATCCAAAGGTGTTTGGATACAGCTGCTTTGAGCTCCAGGACAAAGCCGACAGACTGATAGGAAGCTCCCCCGCACTCAGGGGAACCCATTCCTCCCCCACCGGAACCCTCAGGCCACCCCTCCAGGAGGTGTGACTAACTATGCAGTAATCCACCCCCAGGTTCAGCCCGGGGCGCCTGTGGTGGGCCACTTACACAAGGACGTGTCTAGACCCCAGGTTGCCCCTGGGCCTGGGCAGCTATCTCGGCCTCCTATTTTGTCATGGTGGCACTGTCGCATGGGCAATTTAACAACAGTCCCAAAAGGGACTGTGAGTAATTGCTGTCACTTGTTGGGGGCCTGAGTGGGGTGCTTCAGCCCGACCGATGTGTCTCCCAGAACTATTTTTGGGGTCTGACAGGTGGACCCAAGAGGAAGATGTTTACATTTTTAAAGGTACACTGGTATTTATATTGCAAGCAACATTTTGTACTAAGGAAACGTTTTGTATAGTTATATGTACAGTTTATTGATATTCAATAAAGTGGTTAATTTATGTATTAAAAAAGTCTATTTAGCTTTATAGAGGGGTGAGTGTTTTAAAGGGCCTTCGGGAAGGGAGAAGGGGGCAGGGATTCGTGGAGCTCAGATATTCCTGACTCGGGCTTAAATCCTGTCCTCTTAAACATCACGTGGCTTTGGACCACTGACTTTGACTGTCAGGGACCTTATTTGTGCAAATGGGTTTTCTCTGAGCCTGGGTGTCCTGTCTGATGTGGAGGGTGGGAAACACCTGTGGACCAGTGAGCAGTAGGGGGCTGTGTGCAGGTTCCTTGCACTTTACATTGTGACCCTGATTTATTCTTTCATCCTTCCATGTTGAGGCTGACCAGGCCCATAGGGTGAGAAGCCAGCTCCCTGGTTCTTATCAACTAGACAGGCTGCTGGGCTTTGCCCCAGCAGCGCAGGTCTTCTGGGGAGGGGTTGACAGCTTCTCTGAGATGAGGGAGTGGAGTGCAGTGAGCAAGAAGGGGACAGAGGATGTCCTTCCTGCTTCCAAGGGCACTGGGCCCCACTCCGGCCTCCCTGTCGGACCCACACCTCTTGTCTGGCTGCTGGGTACCAAATGGCCTTTGATGCAAGGAAATTGGCTGGCTGGAGCCGAGAGGGTGAGAAGGCAGGCCAAAGGGTAGGGGTCATTCAGCTTCCTGCTCGAGGACAGGACGGGAAGACGGTCAGCTTGTGTCCCGGGCTGGGATAATTCACTCCTGGCTGGCTCTCATGATGACCTCACCTCTGGGGCCCTCCTGGGGCCAGGAGAAAATGAGTGTCCTTTTTGAGCACAAAAGGTGCTGAAGGTGCCAGTTTCCTGCAGGGAGCTGAGCAGGCGTCCCAGAGCTCCAGAGCCCCAGAGTCAGGCCGGGGGTGGGGGGAGCTTCGTGTTCCAAAGGAGAGATGATTCTTTCTTCTAAACAGGAAATGGTGACCCACAGGCCGGGAGCAGCCCTTAATGACTTGCAGCTTTCCTCCCAAAAGAAAAAAAAAAGTTCTCTAACAATCGCCAAATTGTAGCTGGCCTCCCTGAAGGGAAGTTAGGGAGTTGCGGGGGTTGGGGGTTGGGCACCCATTTGCTGAAGGCCTACTGTGCCCGCCGTCCGTGGACTGTCATGTACAGACACCCCACAGTAGGTGCTGACAACAGTGGTGAGGGAGTAAGTGAGCTCACACACTCCTGGGGGGGGACAGGCCTCGTGGAAACCCCTCCCCGGCATCTAAAATGAGGTGTACCAGGCTCTGATCCTCCTGGGAGTCAGGGATGCCTGGATCCTGCCCCTGTCAGGGCCTAGAACAAGGCTCTTCCCCGCTGGGACCCCCGGCTTCTGCCTCTATAAAATGGGGGCCGTGATGGCCCTGCCCTCCTCCCCAGAGACTGGAAAGGGGCCTTCCGTTGGTCTTGATGAGCACCACGTGTGCCAGGCCCTGGTCTAGGCCCCGGGCACAGCGGTGAACAGGTAGCCCTCCCTGCACTCACGGAGCTTCGCTTCTAGCGAGGGAGATAGAAGACAAACGAGTGACTAAATAAACAAGCCGCTTTCCTACAGTGACGGTGCCAAGATGGAATTAGAGGGAGCCATGGCTCGCATGATAAGGCAGGCAGGAGCACCAGAGCCCTGGCTGCGCTGACATTCCAGTTGAGACCTGAAGGAGGAGAAAGTTCCAGGCGCCGAGGGAGCATCGAATGAAAAGACTTGGAGGCTGGAATGAACTTGCTCTCTGCAGAGAAAGACCAAGGCAGGTGGAGGGAAGGGGGACAGGGTGGGACCAGTGAGGCACCCACATCCTGCAGAGGGGAGTGTGCGGCGTGAGGAGTCGGGATTTTAGTCCAGCCTCCGGCAGCCACGGGCACCTAAGCAGGGGAGTGAGGAAGCCCGCTCCACTAGCATACAGGGTGCCCTAGCTCCTGGTGGAGAGCACAGCGGAGTCAGGGCAGGAGAGAAAGAGCCGGGAGTCCGGAGGTCCTGCGCAGAGACGGTGCTGGCCTGGCCCAGGGTGATGGAGACTGCAGGGCGAAGACTCATTCAAGAAGCAGGGTGGCCGGGGTGCACACCTGAGCGCTTACTGGGTGAGGGTTATTTGGGGTTATGAAAAAGAGATGTTGGCCCCCAAGGGCCGAGGTGGGGGTAGGGATAAAAGGAATGAGGAGGGTCCCTGAGTCCTGATATGGAACAGTCCCGACTTAGCCACATTGCTAAGTGAAAAAAATAAACTGCAGTACAGGCTTCCTTTTGTGGGAAGAAGAGGGGGTGGAAATAAGCATGTTCTTCATTCCTGTTTGTATTTGCATATGGAAACCCTGGAAGGATTTACAATAAAATATTAAAGCATTTCTCTAGGGAGTCACAGGAGGTGGAATGGGGCTGCCGAGATGAGAGGGAAGAAGCAGGGAGACGGTGTTTTAGATTTTTTAAATTATTATTATTTTAACGACTTCTTTTTTAAAAAAAGTAATCTCTACACCCAACATGGGGCTCAAACTCACAACCCGGAGATCAAGCGTTGTATGCTCTATGGACTGAGCCAGCGAGGCACCCCAGCTTTTTAGATTTTTAAAACATGTTTTATTTTGAAATAATTTAACCTGACAGAAAAATTGGAAGAAAAGCACAACACACCGGGATCTTTCATTCAGATTCTTCAAAATATGGAACACCTCTCCTGCTTGCATCTTCTCTTTCTGTGCACATATACACATACCCACACATTGTTTACTTCGGAGTTATTTGAGAGTAAGTTGTAGATATGATGCCCCCTCGACTGTTAAACATTTAAGCATGGATTTTTAAGGATGAGAACATTCTCTCCTATAACCATAGTCCAGTGGCGGAAATCGGAAATCAAGCATTGGTGCAAAACTATCATCTAATGCACAGACATCATCAAGTTTCTGCAACTGTCCCAGGGATGTCCCCCACAGCACGTCAGGGGTGGAGCGAGATCCTGGGTCACACACTTGTCCTGTCTCCCTAATTCTCCTTTATTCGGAGAGAGCTCTTTTCCTGGTCTTTCATGGTTTCGACATTCTCGAAACATTCAGGCCAGGTGTTTTGTAGAATGTCCCCCAATTTAGACTTTCCTGATCCTCGTTGTTACGTTTGGGTGGTGCGTTCTTGGCAGAACCACAGACGTGGTGTTGTGTCTTTCTCAGTGCAAGGTATCCTGAGGCCCATGAGGTCCGCTTACCCCATCACTGGTGACGTCAACTTGGGCCACTTGGTTAAGGAGGTGTCTGCCAGGTTTCACCGGGATCAAGTTCCTCTTTTTCCCCTTTTGTACTTAATCCGTATCTTGCGGGGAGACATTCCGAGACCATGTGAATATCTTGTTATTCCTCAAACTTCCACCCACAGCTCTTAACCCTCACTGGCGATTTTTGCCTAAATCAATTATTACTGTGGTGGCTGCCGAGTGGTGATTTCCTAGCTCTTCTATTTTTACTGGTTGGCTCTCTCCTGTAGGGCAGAACTTGCCCCCTCTGTCTGGGCCGCAGCTCCGAGCTGCGGGGTGGCCATAGATCAGGTGGGAAGCAGCAGGGGCTGGTGGGGCCATTTGATCCTCTCTGGGGCTCTTCTTTAAAACGAGTCCAGGAAATAAACCGATGGCCACACAGTATCCAGGCAGGCAGGGCTGGGGCCGGGGCCACCTCTGGGCACATCTGGGCCCCGTTAGGGACCCCGGCAGCTACCCATGGGTGTCCCTTGGGCTGGGATGGGGGTACTCTGCCAGGCGGGGATCCGGGTCCTTCCTGCTCCTCTTTGCTTTCAAATTGTCAGTGTCACATGTTATGGGAGTTTATTCTTTAATTAAAAAGCAAGAGAAAAGATTACATGTGAGGCTCATTTGACATGTGATTTTTTTTTTAAAGATTTTATTTATTTATTTCAGAGAGAGAGAATGAGAGAGAGCACATGAGAGGGGGGAGGGCCAGAGGGAGAAGCAGACTCCCTGCCGAGCAGGGAGCCCGATGCGGGACTCGATCCCGGGACTCCAGGATCATGACCTGAGCCGAAGGCAGTTGCTTAACCGACTGAGCCACCCAGGCGCCCGACATGTGATTTTTTTTTAAGATTTTAATTTATTTATTTGAGAGACAGAGATAGCGTACACTTGGCCTTTACTGTACTCAGTGAGGTGCTGTGAAGAGCTCAGTTTATATCTGTCTCAATTAAAAAATAAACATCTAGGGCGCCTGGGTGCCTCAGTCGGTTAAGCGTCTGCCTTCGGCTCAGGTCATGGTCCCGGGGTCCTGGGATCGAATCCCACATCGGGCTCCCAGCTCAGCGGGAAGCCTGCTTCTCCTTCTCCCACTCCCCCTGCTTGTGTCCCCTCTCTCGCTGTGTCTCTCTCTGTCGAATAAATGAATAAAATCTTTAAAAAAAAAAAAATAAAATAAACATCTATATCTACATGTGCACATGCTCCAATCTCAATCATAGGAAAAGCCAGAGTCCTCCCCTTGGCCCACAGGTGCTGACTCCGTCGGGGCCCCGGCACCTCTGCCCCAGGCCCTCCCCCATGCCCTCACTCCCTCCAGCCTCCCGGGCCCTCTGCCACCTCAGGGCCTTTGCACTTGCCTCCTTTCCTCCCCTCAGAAAGCCCCACACTGGCTCCCCCAACCGTCCCTCTCCCGTGTGCCTTCCCCTGTTGAGACGTTTTTCTCCGTAGCACTTGTCACCATCCGACAAACCGTATTTTCACCGTTCATAGTTTCTGTGTTGACCGTGTCGCCCGCCAGAATGTCAGCTCCCTGCGAGGGGAAACGTCCGCTTCGCTCACTGTCCAATCCCCCGGCGCAGAAGGCGTACACTTGGTAAACCAATTTTGCTGAATGGTGAATGAATCCATGTGTGCCCCTAGGAAATACAGCATGGTCACCACGCTTCTGGGGCCCTTTCTATGTGCTGAGGTACCGTGCCGAGTGCCTCACACAGATCAACTCATTAAACTTGCACTCGAGAAAGAGAAAACCAAGGCACAGAGAGCTTAAGTAACTGGCTCAGGGTCATAGAGCAAATAAGTGGCAGAGCTAGGATTCGAACTTTGACTTCCTTTATTACTCTTGTCATTTTGCTCTTTCTATCCTTGGGCTAGATGTAATGAAAACTTTTCAAATTGCAGTAGAAAAGAGTCTGGGTCTTTATCTTGGCCTGCCCAGCGGCTCTGGCACAGAGGGGCTCATTTTGTCCTGTCCCGTCTTCTAAGAAATCCCACACATCCTTCTCCAGCCAGCAGGCAGCCAAAAGTGTGTGGAGATATGGGAGAGGGGTGGACAGGGAAAAGAGAGCTCCATCCGCAGCGGTAGCAGGGTGGGGTGGGGGGGACATTCTGCAAGGTTCCTGCAGACCAGGAGAGAGACTTCCAGACTAGGAGCTCCATGAGGGTGGGACCACCCACCTCGCCTGGTTTCCCTCTGCGCCGTGGGCCTTGGACACACTCTGGACACCCCCCGTTGGGTGATATATTCCTTCCTTGCCTCTCTCAGCTTGTGGTGGCTCCCGGTGATCCTGGGCTCGTAGCTGCATGGCTCCGCTCTCTGCCCCCTGCTCCACATGGCCTCCTTCTGTGACTTTATTTCCCTGGGCGTGTCCCCTCCTCTTATAAGGACACCAGTCATTGGGCTTAGTACCCGCCCCAATTCAATATGACCTCATCTTGGTTTGACGACAACCATAAAGACCCTGTTTCAAAATGAGGTCATAATTACCGGTTCTGGAGGTTGGGACTTGAAAATATCTTTGGGGGACACAATTTAACCCAGTGCAGGTGGCTACAGTCAAGGTAGGGGTGGCAAGTCTTCCTCAGGGCCTGGATTTTTTTATTATTCAGCCACCAAACCCCGAGGGAAGGTCTGGGAAATGGGCCTGGAGGGCGGGCGGGGGAGGGTGGGAGTCCTTAGGAGCAAATCTGGGGAGTCAGACTTTGCGTCTGTGCTTCCTGGAAGGGAGAACGCTTTAAGCAGCCCTCAGTCTCAGGAGTTACAGGGTGAGTAGGTGGAGGGGGACGGAGAGGGCAGAGGTGGGAAAGGTGAGCTAGGACTAGGGCCTGGGGGGAAATTTCACATTTATCCTGAGGGCACTGGGGAGCCAGGGCAGAGTTTGCAGAGAGGAGGGACATGAGAGGGTTGGGACGATCCCCTGGGTGGCTGTGTGGTGGGGAGTGAAGCCAGCAGCAGGGAGCTCCCTGCCCTCTCGGTGGAGATGAGGCAGAGGGAAGGGTGAAGTTAAGAGACATTTGGGAAGCTTGGTGACCTGCGGACATGAAGAGTGAGGGAGGGCACAAGGATGATGCCTTGTCTGGATTTTTCAGCAGCTGAGGGAAATAAAGATCCAGCAAGGCAAAGAGCAACCAGTCAGGCAAATCGTCCTAATAATGATAATAATAGTAAACATCTCATGACCGTTCACTGTTTTGCACAGATCACCCTCACAGCAACCCTAGGCAATCTGGGCATAAGTGGTGATCCCACAGTGGGTAAGAGCTTGGGTTCTGGAGCCAGACTGCCCCGGCTCACATCTCCATGGCCTACCTGCTTGCTGTGTGACCTAGAACAAATTGCTCCACCTCTCTGTGTTCATTTCCTCATCTGAAGAACAGCCCCTCCTTCTGGAGGTCATTGTGCAGATTAAAGGAATGAAACGTTTACAAATTGCTGGGCCTCGGGCCTGGCACAGAGTAAAGCCCCAGTGATCACTGGCAGTTCTTAGGTCCATTTTACAGATAGGGAAATTGAGGCCCTGAAAGAGTAGAGAACTTTCCCAAGGTCACACAGGATCTCCTACGGTTTCTGGCTCTTTGTGTCTCCTGGCCCTTAATGAAGTCTGGGGGCCTTAGCTGGCCTGCCGACTCCCAGAGTCTGGCGTCCTGTGTCCCTGGGAGCCTTGCGCAGCCAGGTGACAGGGCCCCGGGGAGCTGAAAGACTCTAGGCTGAAGTCTCCTGTTGAATGCACTCCTGTGGGCGCAAGCCGGAAGGCCTCGGGGGAGCGGAACGGGTGCTCCTGGACCCAGTTCTGATGAGCCGGAGCCATGGCCCGAATAAACGCTCGAGTGGGGCCTGACCAGGCAGCAGGGAGGAGGGAGGAGCCCTATGCTCGTGGGGGTGCTTGGGGCAAGACTGGGGGCTTGCCTAAGGACCTTGATCCTTTCCTTGAGGGTCCCAATGCCACCAGTGCATCTCTCCATGACCTTGCATGAGTCCCTGCCCACTCCAGGCTTCGCTTTGCACATCGCTAAAAACATGTTCAACCTTTGACCCAACGATACGATTAAAGGTACATAAGCGCATTCTGCCCCGCATTTCTCAGAAGAGCAGAACGCCATAAACAGCCTCAATGCCCAGCACCAGGGGACTGGATATGTGGGCTGGGGTCCTGGGGAATTCGGAGAACTTGCAGCTGTTATAAACGATGATACAACCTTTAAAATATATATTGTGTATGTAGCACCTGAACAGACGAAACAAAATACCTGGCTCGCGAAAAGCGCTCCAAGTGTTTCCTGAGTGATTATATAAACGAATGAGTGGTTAGTACTCGATGACTATTTGTGGACAGGAAGGAAAGGAGGGCAGGAAAGAGAAAAAGAGAAAAAAGAAGGATCTAGATGAAATATACCTAGTGCTCAAAGTGATTTTCTCTGGGCCTACGTTCAGGTGCTAGTGAGGAGGAGGACATTTCATTCAATATAATTTTTACTTGTACTTCTACCATCATTGCTTCTCCCAGTGAGCCTCTCTTGACTTACAGTCAATCAAATATTTTAACGGAGACGCGAGAGGCTCCCGTGTGGACTTGAAAGGCCCCCACACGCGCAACAGGTGCAAGCGGCAACTTGCAGAGCAGCCTGAAACAAGGGTATGATCCCATTTATGTAAAATCTTACCTCCATTTTCACGCACCTTTGCCTCCTCGGAGAGGGAAATGCGTGCCCTGGGGGGTCAATGGTGCTTCTGTCTGGATGGCATGGTTGCTGGGGTTTTAATTCTCTTCTCGAGAGATCTCTGAGTCTTCTTTTTTTTTTAAAGATTTTATTTATTTATATGACAGAGAGAGACAGCGAGAACAGGAACACAAGCAGGGGGAGTGGGAGAGGGAGAAGCAGGCTTCCCACTGAGCAGGGAGAGCCCGATGTGGGACTCGATCCCAGGACCCTGGGATCATGACCTGAGCCGAAGGCAGACGCTTAACGACTGAGCCACCCAGGCACCCGAGATCTCTGAGTTTTCTATAATGAGCATGTGGTTTTCTTTCTAAACAGACACACACACACACACACACACACACACTGAAGAAGGATGTTCAAGAGCTGGCGACGTCCCAGGGTGAAGACAGTCGCCGTGTCACTTTCCCGAGGGCTGTGGGGTGAAGTCTGGGAGGCATTTGGGGCCCCTCGTGGGCACCGCCCATGAGCTGAATGTGTCCCCAGCCTCCATGTCTCTGGGAGGCCCACTGTCCAGCCCCGAGCGGCTGTTACTCCCAGGAGCGTATTTACCAAGCAGGGCTGTTTACCCACGGGGTCGGTCGGTCCTGAGCGGGAGAGAGACAGACCAAGCGCAGGCAGCCCATAGGACCTTCCCAAGAACACACAGCTGGGAGGCCATGGGTGGCCACGGGATTTTTTTCTAATGGCTTTAGGCTTTTTTAATGGCTTGATTGAGCTATAATTCACATACTGTACACTTCTGCCCCTTAAAGGGCCCGATTCAGCAGTTTCTAGTATTGTGCAACCATCCCCACTGTCTCTTCCAGAACATTTCATCATCAGAAAAAGAACCCCCATGCCCATTAGCAGCCACTCCCCCTCTCCTCCTGCCCGTGGCCCCCGGCGACCACTAACCTGCCTTCTGCCTGTAAGGACTGGCCTCTTCTGGACACTCCAGGTACACGTGGAATCCTAGAAGTGAGCATACACGGCGCCGTGTGCCCTTCGGGGCAGCTTTCGCTTCGCGTCATGTGTTTGAGGTTCCCCCACGGAGTGTGTCTGCGCTCCATTCTTTCCGTGGCCCGGTAACCTGCCCACGGACACGCCGCACTTTGTGGGCCCCCGTGGCAGGTGATGGACATTTGGGTTGCGCCACGGGGCACACTCCTGCCCGCGCTCCTGTGTCCCCCGAGTTGTCTGTGAGGGCTCACGCGGCCCTACACCCTCGCCCGCACTTTGTTAGCATCAGGGACTTATTGTTTATTTTAGCCGTTTTAGCCGGTGAGTGTGTGCGTGTGACAGTCTTCTCACAATGTAAGCGACCTACGGGAGATGCCATATAGAAAGTACCAAGTGGGATGTTTTTCTTTCTCCTGGGAAATAAAAGGAGTGGAATTTGGGGGCCATGCAGTAACTCTATTTAGACACCAGGACCGGAATGGGATCTTCCCTGCCCCAGGGTCAGGGTGATTTCTGCGGGCAGGGTCCACTTCCCATGGGGAAGGAGAAGCTGGGGTGCCCTCCCGCTCCCATCTGGGGCTCTGCTCTGGGCCGAGGGCAGGTGCACAGAAGGCCTGTGGCTCCGGCCAGGAGCCCCTGCGACCCTGGCTCAGTCCTGCCTGCATTCAGCACGCGTGTGCCCAGCCCCTACTGTGTGCCAGGCCCTGTTCTGGGCACTAGCGAGGTGGCAGCGAACAGACAGGCAAGTCCCTGTTCTCGGATAGTCAGGGAGGGGGTGATGCTGCCTGGCCAGAGTGCAGGGTGTCGTGGGAGACCAGCTGAGGTGCACCAGCTCAGTCTGGGATGTGGGGGGTATTTGGGGAGCCTTCCCAGAGGTGGTGAAGGAGGAGGAGTTAGCCCGGCAGAGAGAATGGAGTAGGAGGAGGAGACTGCAGGCAGAGGGACCAGCAAGTGCAAAGGCCCTAGGGTGGGAATGCGCTTGGTGTGTTCAAGAAGTGGAGGTCAGTGTGGCCGGAGGGGAGAGAGGTAGGAGATGGGGTGGGGCGGCTGGTGGCGGCCTGCTTACAGGGCATTGTGGGCCAGGTGTTCAGATCTTATTCTTAGGTATGGGAAGCTGCCAGGGGATTTCACACAGAGGAGTGACTCCTCTGTGTGTGGGAAATAGAATGAGAGGACCGAAAGGAAGTGGGAGACAAGAGAGGAGGCACCTGCAGGCAGTGGCTTCCGCTGGAGAGCTGGGAGGAAGAAGGGGCGGGAGATGTCCTTGCGCCTGTGCCTGCGGGGTGGGGGGGGATCGAAGGGGGGGGATCTTAGCACATCCAGCTGTGGGCTTGAGCCCTGAAAAGAGGGGTGGTGGATGGTGGTGCCAGTTGAAAAAATTGGGCCCTTCAGGAGACAGGGAGGGAAATGATGAAATGTATTTCTTTAGAATTCTCTTCTGGCTCGACCCTCTCCCAGCCATCTCTACCAGCCCCCTAACAACTTCCACGTTGCCTGAGTCCTGGTCTCCGATGCCTCACACTAGCAACCGAATGGACAGACCCCAGACTCTGGCGTGCCCCTCCTCCACTCCCTCCCTGGCCCACCACCCTTCCCCCACCCCCCCGTGAGCTCTGAGATGGGCATGACCTGTTGCAGCACCTGGCACATAGCAATAAATGGTTGTTGAATTAAAGAAGGCTGTGGATGACCTTGGTGGAGAATACAGTACTAGGGAGCCATAGAGGAGTTTGGAGGGAGGGAGGGCTCAGTTCTCTCACTCACTCTCCTCGCTTTTCTCCCAGGCCTGTGGGAGGGCAGAGGCTCTCTGGGATCTTGACTGAGGTAGAGCAACCGGTTCTAGAGCCCAGGAATGAAGCTCATCACAACAGCCAGTCCTCCGGGAAATGCATACCCTCTTACTATCACGTCCCCATTTTACAGAGGAGGAGACTCAAGTCCCAGAGGGAGGTGGCATTTACCCAAGGTGACCCCCAGCTGATAACAGCAGAGCAGGGATTCGAATCTACACCTGCCTGGCTGCATAGTCCTCATCCAACCTTTTGTCCTCAAAAAGGCTTTTTAGAAAAATAAAAAGTAAGGACCCAAGGGTTAGGGAAGAAGTCCTCTCTGTAGAGGCCTTTCTAGAACATCTCAGGACCAAATACAGACATGTGTCAGCATCTGTGTCTGGTGTCCTCTCTGGAAGAGACTGGAGGCTGGAATCCGGGCAGGAGGCAGACTGACTTGTCACACTTTTCTTTCTGAACTCTCAGGATTGTTACTAGTTTAAAAGTGTTAATGAAAGTGTAACAATTGTACAGAGATACACGCATCTGAAGTGTTCAGCTCAAGGCCTTTTTTTTCAAAATGAATCCACCTGTGGGACTAGTACCCAGATCAGGAACCAAGAAACAGAACATTCCAGTCCCCCAGAAGCCAACTTCTTTTATCTGTGGGATTCGTCCCCATTGTTGAGGGTATCCGTGATGTGTTCCTTTTTAGCGCTGATGAAGTATTCCACCTTTTGCATATTTCATGGTGTGTTTGTTCATTCGGCAGTGGATGGACACTGGAGTTTTTTCAGTTGTTGTTGTTTTTTTTTTTTTTGCAATTATGAATAAAACTGCTATCAGCATTCACGTGGAGCTTTTTATGTGAACATAAATTTTCATTTCTTTTGGGGGGAAATACCTAAGATGGGATTGTTGGGGGGTAGTGTAAGTATGTGTCTGACTTGATAAAAAAAAAAAAACCGGCCAAGCTGATTTCCCGAGCTCTGTGCCACTGCCCTCCCACCGGAAACGTATGAGAGAGTTCCTATTGCTCCACATCTTTGTCAGCACTTGGTATTCTCAGTTTTTGTTTTTTTTTTTTTAAAGATTATTTATTTGACAGAGAGAGACAGCGAGAGAGGGAACACAAGCAGGGGGAGTGGGAGAGGGAGAAGCAGGCTTCCCGCTGAGCAGGGAGCCCGATGCGGGGCTCGATCCCAGGACCCTGGGATCATGACCTGAGCCGAAGGCAGACGCTTAACCGACTGAGCCACCCAGGCGCCCCTGGTTTTGTTTTTATTTTAGCCATTCTAATAGGTGAGAAGTGGTATCTCATCATGTGTGTGCCTGTGTTTAACCGCTTCCTCAAGATATAATACAATAAAGTGCATATATAAGGGTCAAAATTTGGTAAGTTTTGGCACATATCTCCACAAACTCGCACGATTATGACCGTGCACATATCCGTCACCCCCAAAAGTCTCCTTATGCCTCCTCTTTGACTTCCCTCCCTCCCTCCTTCCCACTACCCCCATCCCCAGGCAACCAACGATCTGCCTTCTGTCACTATCGATTAGTTCGCCTCTTCTAGAAATTATAGAAATGGAATCATATGGTCTGTTCTCTTTTTGTGGTCTGGCTTCTTTCACTCAGCATAATGACTCTGAGGTTCACCGATGTCGCTGTGTGTATCAACAGTTATTCCTTGTTATTGCTGGGTGGCATTCCAAGGAGGGGATGGTGCCAGTGTGGGGATAGACCATTCCCCTTTGGATGGACATGGGGATTGTTTCCTGTTTGGGGCGATTACAAATAAAACTGCTGTAAGCCTCCGCGGACGAGTCTTTGTGTGGGCATAGGGTTTCATTTCTCTTGGGTCAGTGTACAGGAATGCAACTGCTAGACTGTATGATAAGAAATTGCTTAACTTTTTCAGAAAGCATTAAACCGTTTCCCAAAGCCGCCGCACCATTTTGTTTTCGGGCCAGCAGTGCCCGCAAGAGTTCCAGTTCCTCCACATTCTCTCTCGCCCACACTCGGTATGGCCAATCTTTTAGATTTTAGCTGTCTTACTGGGTGTTCCATGCTATCTCACCGTGGTTTTAATTTGCATTTTCCTGAATGACTAACGATACTGAACACCTTTCCACGTGCTTATTTACAGTCCGTATATTTTAGTGAAGACACATAATATTTAAATCTTTTGTCCATTTCTTAATTATCTCTTTTTGGGGGGTGGGGAGTTCTTTATATATTCTGGATATGATTTTTTTTTTTTAAATCAGATACATGCTTTGCAGATACTTTCTCCCTAGTCTGTGGGGATTTCTTTTCTGATCATATCCTTTGCCCACTTTTCATTGGGCTCATCAATGGTCTTAGTAATTTTTTTTTTTAAAGATTTTTATTTATTTATTTGACAGGGAGACACACAGCGAGAGAGGGAACACAAGCAGGAGGAGTGGGAGAGGGAGAGGGACAAGCAGGCTTCCCACAGAGCAGGGAGCCCGATGTGGGGCTCGATCCCAGGACCCTGAGATCATGACCTGAGCCGAAGGCAGACGCTTAACGACTGAGTCACCCAGGCGCCCCGGTCTTAGTGATGCTTTAGAGAGCTTCGTGTTTCTTCTAATTGTCACTTTTGGCCACAGACTTTGCCTGTCCTAGCTCAGGGGGCTGCAGCGGGGGGCATGGAGAGAGGGTCATTAGAAAGTCTAGCGATGGAGAAATTCTACCCCTGCCCTTGACAGTGGGGCCTCACTTTCTCTCCCCTCTAGTGGGGACCTCTAAGTAGCCTCTCCTGGGCTGAAGAGAGTCTTCACATACCATGCACAAGAAACACTGTTATTTTCGGGCGCCTGGGTGGCTCAGTTGGTTAAGCGACTGCCTTCGGCTCAGGTCATGATCCTGGAGTCCCTGGATCGAGTCCCGCATCGGGCTCCCTGCTCGGCGGGGAGCCTGCTTCTCCCTCTGACCCTCCCCCTCTCATGTGCTCTCTGTCTCTCTCATTCTCTCTGTCTCAAATAAATAAATAAAATCTTAAAAAAAAATAAAAAAATAAAATAAAACCCTGTTCAACTTGGGGCGCCTGGGTGGCTCAGTCAGTTAAGCGTCTGCCTTCGGCTCAGGTCATGATCCCAGGGTCCTGGGATCGAGCCCCGCATCGGGCTCTCTGCTCCACGGGAGGCCTGCTTCTCCCTCTCCCACTCCCCCTGCTTGTGTTCCCTCTCTCGCTGTGTCTCTCTGTCAAATAAATAAATAAAATCTTTAAAAAAAAAAAAGAAAAAGAAACACTGTTATTTTCATTTTCATCCCTGTGGTTGTCTGCACGTGGTTTCCAGTGCACGTGTAAGGTTCAAAGCTCAGCTCTGCTGCTCCCTGACTGCAGGACCCCGGGCCAGGGCCTTCCGCCACGTCTCCCCGTCTGTCCGTCTGTCCGTAGAGTGGCCGATGAGGGGTGAATACACAATGTGCATAAAGCGCTGGGCACAGAGGCTGCAAAAATAGGTATTGTCTTTTTTTTTTTTTTTTTAATGAAAATCGAACACTTTTAATGGGATATCAGATTTTTGGTTGGTTGGGGCTGGAGGTGTTGAGAGAGCAGGTCTGTGTCTGAACAGACGGGGGGGATAAAGGCCCCTGCAGCAGCATTACCATCCCCTCCCATGGATCGGCTTACTTCATCCTCATAGCAACTCTCAGTGATCAGAGCTAAAGACCACATTCGACAGAGGAGGAACCAAGGTCCTTCATGGCCTTACCTCCCTCCTCCAGGACCCACACCTGAGCCCGGCCTGTGACATCGTGCAAGGGAAACACAATGTCTTCTCCACAGCTGTCTGGGGGCTGAGGAGGCACAAGAGCGGGGTGACACCTGGGACCCAAAATACTAATGAAAGGGAGGGGGGCTGATGATCAAAGTTAGGTGTGACCAAGTCTTGCTTAAAATAACCCAAATGGGGGCGCCTGGGTGGCTCAGTTGGTTAAGCGACTGCCTTCGGCCCAGGTCATGACCCTGGAGTCCCGGGATCGAGTACCGCATCGAGCTCCCTGCTCGGCAGGGAGTCTGCTTCTCCCTCTGACCCTCCTCCCTCTCATGTTCTCTCTCATTCTCTCTCACGCAAATAAATAAAATCTTAAAAAAAAAAAAATAACCCAAATGGATATAAGAACACTGAGAGCTATACCTGTGTCCATCTGGGAAAGTAAGGATGAAAAATATTTGAAGAATCTAAGAATTATTTTAATTATTTTTGTCCTTCCCACACTTGGCCGAACCTGTAAATATGTGAATATTTGTCATCTCATCAGTGATCGTGACAATGGTAGGTCACCGTCGGGGATAGGTCAGTGACAGTGACATGAACCAAGCCTGTTTTCACATTACTGATTGCTTCTAAAAGCCATCATCGGGGGCGCTGGGGGGCTCAGTCAGTTAAGCATCTGGCTCTTGATTTTGGCTCAGGTCATGATCTCAGGGTTGTGAGATCGAGCCCCACATCGGTCTCCGTGCTGAGATTCTCCCTCTCCCTCTGCCCTTACCCCCATGTGTGTGATCTCTCTTTCTCTCTCTCTCCCAAATAGATAAAATCTTAAAAAAGAATTCTTTTTAAAGTCATCATCAAATACAGACAAAATCCTGGTTGACAATTGACTAGTCAAATAGCTTCTTGTGGGCTCTTGGTTGAAATCCCATCAGTCACTTAAAATATAAATGTATATTTATTATAAAGGAATTGAATATGGTCCTATTTTAATTATTGTGACCATGGCCAAGTGTATAAAAAACAAGAAGGTTCAAATAAATAAAATCTAAGAAAATAAATTGATGGTTAATACAAAAGCAATAACTTTGGATGAAACTCAGAGTTTATTTTCTGGAGCAAATGTTTCCAAATAATTAAAAGATAATGAGTAGCAGAGCAGTAGAATTAATTCTAATACTTGTATCATTATGTGGTTTGCCAGCTTTCATAACAAATAATAAAATTCATATTAAGAATATAACCTTTAAGAATGTAATATTTTGGGCGCCTGGGTGGCTCAGTTGGTTAAGTGACTGCCTTCAGCTCAGGTCATGATCCTGGAGTCCCGGGATCGAGTCCCGCATCGGGCTCCCTGCTCTGCAGGGAGTCTGCTTCTCCCTCTCCCACTCCCCGTTTGTGTTCCCTCTCTCGCTGTGTCTTTCTCTGTCAAATAAATAAATAAAATCTTTAAAAAAAAAAAAAAAAAAAAAAGAATGTAATATTTTTCAGTTGTTTAATTCCCTTGAGGTCCCTGAGACTTTTAGGAAAAATTCTTACTTGGGCCTATTCAGAAAATGAAGATTTGGAGAAAATGAGGAACCTACCTGTCCTTTGTCCCCGCCAATCAAACTTTAGAACAATGGACATCATGAGGGAGTCTAAGGTACATACTTTTTTTTTAAAGACTTTATCTATTGGGGCGCCTGGGTGGCTCAGTTGGTTAAGTGCCTCCCTTCAGCTCAGGTCATGATCTCAGGGTTCTGGGATTGAGCCCCCTATCAGGTTCCCGGCTCAGCAGGAAGTCTGCTTCTCTAGAAGAGAAGTCTCCCTCTTCCTCTGCTTCTCCCCCTGCTCGTGCTCTCCTCCTCTCTTGCTCTGTCAAATAAATAAATACAATCTTAAAAAAAAAAGATTTTAAAAATTTATTTATTTGAGACAGAGAGAGCACACAAGCAGGGGGAAGGGGAGAGGGAGGGACCGAGGGAGAGGGAGAAGCAGGCTCTTGGCTGAGCAGGGGGCCCAATGTGGGGCTCGATCCCAGGACCCTGAGATCATGACCTGAGCCGAATGCAGACGCTTAACTGACTGAGCCGCCCAGGTGCCCCTGAGCTCACACTTTAAACTGATGACTAATCAGGGTAATAATAAAATGGACCGATCATTTCAAACTGTCTGATAGAGCCTTACATTCCCCTTCTCTCCCATATTCATCCCTCAGTCCACGTCCAGAAAACAGATTTAACCCTGAGAACGTTAGCGAAATTTATACATAGAGGAGGACGGTGGCCAGTGAGACACAGGGCTGAAGAGGGGGTGGGGCCAGGGCAGAAAGGCGGGGTGGGGGTCGATGCAGGGGGGAGACAGAGAGGGCCCAGCAGAACTCATAGAGCAGGTGGGCGTGGTGCACAGCCCACAGGGGACATGCGGGGGGTTGATTGTGTGGACAAACCCAGGGACAGAGAGCAGAAGGGGTGGTGACAGAAGACGTGGAATCCATAGGGGTCTCAGCAAAGTGGGGAAGACCCTGCAGGGTTGAAACAGAGGGTTCGACTGGCTCACAAGAGGGCCGGAGTCCCTGGTGAAAGGAGCCAGGTGCAGAGATGATGTCAGGGCAAGGCTGGACAAAGGTCAAAGACAGGTGGGTCGGGGGCCCGGGGGAACATAAATGCGGACGATAAATGGGCATAAAGATGTATGTGGGTCTGGGGCCGGATCAGGGTCTGGGGGGAGGGAGGGAATAAGAACATGGAAAGAACCAGGTGGGGGACTCAGGGAGTAAGAGACAGGTGTTCAGGGAGACGGGGCACCAGCAGGAAGGATGGGAGAGGAGATGCAGACAAGGGGGGAAGGAGGGAGGCAGGGGAAGGGGGGCAGAGAGGGGTGCACAGGGAGAGCCCAGGCCCTTCGCACGTTCCCCAGGAAGGCGCAGAGGGAAGCCTGGCCTCAGCAGGGGAAGGACCGAAGCAGCAGTGGATGATGGCAGAGGGAGGTCGAGGCAGGGCGAGGGCCGGTGCAGAAGAGGGGCAGCGGGAGACAGTGGGAAACCAGATGAGGAGGGAAAGGTGCTTTAAACCCTAGTGACACTGGGAGGTGAGAGGTGGTGTGAAGCTGAGAAAGCTGCGAGCACGGGGAGCGGCTGGGTGCCGGGGACGTTGTGGGAGGACTGCAGGTGAGGACATGGGAGACCCTGGGGAGGAAGCCGGGGAGGTCTGTGGGTTAGGAGGGGTTTCCTGTGGGTGACGGGCTGACTGTCACAAGAAAGGCGGGCACGGCAGGAGAGCAGCTGGGTGACCCGGGGGGGTGGCAATTTGTTCTCTGAGCGCTGGGGGTGGCCTGCGGGCGGCGGGAGGACAGCCACGTGCTACATGGCTGGGAGCTCAGGGACTCTGAGTACCGCCCAGGGGAAGCTGGCCGGAGCAAAGGGACTCAGCCACCGTCTACTGTCGGGTCTGGCATGGACAGGGAAACGTGAGGCTGCATGGTGGAGGGGACAGTGGCACGAAGCTGGTGTCACCCTGGGGACAATGTGACATAGACTGGGGTCCCTGCAGCTGCCTCTGGGTTCTGAGATGTCTGGTGCAGAGAGCAAGAAGCTGCATGAGGCCAGCAGGTGGTGGGGGAGTCTGGGCTGGGGGCCCTGCATGGAAGAGCCAGACGGGACCCCACTCTCCTCAGATGAGCCGTGCCCGAGAAGCCCCCAGCTCCCAGGACACCCTACCCCTCTCTGGCTGCAGAAATGGAGGGTACCGCAGTGTGTCTAAGCGAGATGTGGGAGAGTGTCCTTGAAACAAACGCAGAAATACACAGAGCAAGGCAGACAGTTTCCCTTACCAGGTGTTGTGTCCTTCTGTCCTCTGGATTCCCTTCTGCATCACAGAAGCTGTAAGCACCGTGTGCAGGCGGCGCCAACTGGCCCAGACGCTGCCCTCCTCTGAGAGGATCTGGATATGACTTTTGTTGCGAGTATCTTCACATAGAAATGGGCCACCATGAGGAATCGCACCACTACTTGGTGCAGGATGGGCACTGACCTGAAATTCTTCCTCCCTCTGTCCCTCCCCTGCTGCCCTGGCCAGTCCCTGTCCTAAAAGACAGGGATTCAGACCTGGCCTTGCCCATGTCACATCAATGGACCCCATCATCATGAGTGCAAGAGACTGGTTCAAATCCCAGCTTGACTACCACTTGCCGAGGGACCGCAGTAGGCCTCTTAACCTCTCTGAGCCTCAATGTCCTCAGCAGGAGAGGGGAAAGTATACAGATTCCTAGACTGGCAGAGTGGAGGAAAAGAATGGGAGAGAAGAATGCATGACCGAGAACTCTAGTAAATGATTAACAAATGCTGACTAAGCAGGCTCCTGCCTCAGGGCCTTTGCACAGGCCACCTGGAACACCCTTCTTTCCTTTATTTATTTATTTAGGATTTATTTATTTATTTTAGAGAGAGTGGGGGAAGGGCAGGGAGAGGCGGGGAGAGAGAATCTCAAGCGACTCCCCCTGGGCGCAGAGCTCCACGGGGCTCAGTGTCACAACCCCAAGACCATGACCTGAGCTGAAACCAAGAGTCAGACGCTTAAGTGACTGAGCCACCCAGGGCCACCCCCTCCTAACATCCTTCCTTTAGATGGCCGCATGACTCCAACCTGCAAAGAGACCTTTTCTGACCATCCTATGACCATGTCCTGCCCCCCCCCCCCCTTTCCCCCCCCCCCCCCCCCCCCCCTCGCTCCCCCCCCCCCCCCAGCACTCACCACTACCTGACACTTTGTGTTAGGTGTTTATTTGCCAGTGTCTGGCTCCCCCGCTGGACCGCCAGCCACAGGAGGGCAGGGACTTTTGTGTTCCGTCACCGCCACATCACAATCTCCAGGCCATCGCCCGGCACCTAGTAGGTGCTCCACGGAGAAGCTCCGCTCAGAAGCCTCACAATGAGGCCACCCCCTCCCTGTGTGACCGTGGGCAGTTACTCCAGCTCCCCAGCTTGGTTTTCTCTCGCCAAGCGGGTTTGGGTTTCGGAGGAGCCTTTCCCCCTCGAGTTTGGGAGGGTGTCCCGGGGCGTGCGGCTTCTGCGGCTCCCCCGGCACTTTTCGGGAGGGCTCGACGCTGCCGGCCCGTGGCTTCGCTGTGTGTTTTCAAGTGCGTGTTTACGAAGGTGGAACTCTGGGCCGCGGCCCCGGAGGGGGGCCCTTTCTGCGCTCAGCGGGCCAGGCCGCCCCGCCCTCGGCCTCGCAGGCGGGCGCCCCTCCAGGCCGCGGCCCCCTCCCCGGCGGCCCCCAGCGAGACGAATGCAGCACACGGCGGCCTTTATGGGGCCCGCAGACAGCGCGTCGCCAGGCTAACCCTGCGTGGAAAATTCGGAGGTGGAAGGCAAGGCGCCTTAATGAGGGGGCCGGCGGCGGCGGCGGCTAGGGGGCGGGGGGGGGGGGGGGTTGCTGCGGGCCCGACCCGAAACGTGAGCCGGCCCCGCCCGCGGCGCCCCCCGCCCCGCGCATTCCCGACGCCGCGGGACCGCGCGCCCGTGGCCGGCAGGTGGAGGGGGCGGCGGGCGGGGGGTGGGGAGGGGGCGCCCCGGACTCGCTCCGGGCACCTCGGCTGCCCCCTCCCTCGGGGGAAATGGGCCTGACCACCGGCGGGGAGGGCTGGATGAGCTGACCTGCGCGGTGCTGGCCCGCACGTGGGAAGCCCTGGACAAAGCCAGTCATGTATGGAGACTGGTAACAGGACGATTTCATCAGCCGGAGGTCGAGGCCGAGATAGAGGGCGGCCCGGTTCGCATTTCCGGGCCATCCCCACCGCCTGTGGTGAGGCCTGAGCCAGACTTGAAATCGGGATGGTCCCTGAAGACAAGGCCACGAGGTCAAGGTGATGGGACAGGACCCGGAGAGGGACCGAGCTGAGTGGCCAGCCCCAGCGCTGCCGTGGTGAGGCCCAAGTCAGCCAAGGTGTCTCGGGACCTGTTTTCTCATCTGTGAAGTGGGCCTGGGCCAGGCCTGATGCCATGTGCTGGGGGAGAGCACTGGACTCTGGACTCCTGGACTGGCGCCAGTGGGGGTGACCGAGGGATTCCCTTGAAAGAGGGAAACAAGTGTGCGCAGGAGCTGATATAATTAAGACCCTGCACCCTTGGGCTGGAAAGAGGGAGGGAGGGAGGATGAATGGCAGGCAGGTGACTGGGGTTGGGGGCCTTGGAGGGAGGGCTCCTGGGGGCCCAGCTTCGGACTGAGACTCAAAGAAGGCAGAAGGCCAGGCTCAAGGCATCCAGACAGAGCAGCCTGCGTTGGCTTGTCCCTGCACCCCAACACTGTTCTTCACTCTGGTATCACTGCAGCTCTTTCCCTGACTTCTTCCAGGCCTCTACTCCAAGGTCAGCGCCTCCTTCCCAGACCATTGTCTAAACACACTCCCAGCCTGGGCCTTTCTCTTTGCCCTGGCCCTGATTTATTTCCTTTCGTTATATTTGTATACTTTCTTGTTCATGTTTTTCATCTTCATCCTCCACTTGCCCGTGAGCTTGATGAGGATGGGACTTTGTTTACAGCTGTAGCCTCTGCACCCAGCCTGGCACACAGTAGGTGCTCAATAAATGACGGAGGGTTGAATGAATGACTGGACAGAGCCAATGGAGGACAAAGAAAGCCTCTCCTTTGTTTCTGCTGCTTCTGTTTCTGGCTTGTAGGGGACAGTTTCCTGAGCTACAGACAGGCAGACAGAAAGTCAGGTGAATAGAGGGACAGGGGACAGAGAGCTCTAGGGCCCACTGGCTGTTCCTTCCTCCTGGGGCCCCCGCAGTGGGAAGCTCATTTTCAACATGCTGTGGCAGCCCCAGCAGGGCAGGCGGGCCTGGGAGCTGGGAGTCTGCTCTGCCCGTCACTGCCACTGGTGAGAAATCTCACACGTTGTAAATGCAGCTTGGCTCCCTTCTGGCTGGGGCAGCCGGGTGGATCTGCCTTGGGTTGCCCTGCTGGGTGGTGGGTATGGTGGGGCCTCCTATGCCCAGGGATTCTCCTCCTGGGGGTGGGGCACGGGCCTAAGGCTTCCACAGGCAGGATAATGGGGAGCTCAAGGGTGAGCCGACCTTCCTGGGTTCAAATCCCAGCCCAGCGATTTGGAGCTGTGTGATCCTGGGCAAGCTAGACAACCTCACTGGGTCCTATAAAAGGTACATAACAGTAAAAATGTGAAATAATATAGTACCTGGGTTTCATTCAGGGGCTCTAATTTGCTTTTGTGCTGTGGACTCCCTTTCATGTTTATAAATCTAGATTTAAATTTAGAAAGT
This sequence comes from Neomonachus schauinslandi, assembly GCF_002201575.2. Taxonomy (NCBI): domain Eukaryota; kingdom Metazoa; phylum Chordata; class Mammalia; order Carnivora; family Phocidae; genus Neomonachus; species Neomonachus schauinslandi. The sequence continues at coordinate 126,959,180 of NC_058412.1, forward strand.
GTATAGAATTAAAAGAAAACCAATTATATTGCGTTAGGTTTATTTAGATATTTAATAGTGAAATACTTGATACAGTCACGGCTGTGCTTCGTTGTTAATGCGTTTAATGACAAGATCTGGCGGCAGGCCTAACTAATAACTAGGGTAATTTTGAAGTCGGGCAGAGAATAAACTCTGTTTCTGTGAGGCTGTGAAGGTTCATGGAAATGCCTGTGATTTCTGACTGACAAAGCCCCAGTCCAGCTACAGCTGCTGTGGTTCATTTCCCACGTCTGCCCGTAGGGAAAGGAAATGCCAAATTTCAGTTGGAGGTTAGTGAAAATCAAGATGTACCTTTCTTCCCCAGTCCAAGTTCATGGGTCCCTGAATTGCCCTGTGGGGCCCCGGTGGTGAGTGACAAGGTCTCTCCAGGATAGGCTCGGTGTCCAGGAGCCCAGGCGAGTCAGGGGCACCCCCTCAGGTGTTCTAAAGAAGGCACTGGATGCAGAAACCCGTGGGTCTGAGTCCAAATTCGGCAGTGACTGCCGGTCCCCAGGGCTCCTCGGCCTTTTGCTCTTGGCCTCTAGGAGGGAAGGGGGCAGGACAGCAAGTGTCAGATGCCTGTGGGGGCTGCGGGAGATGCGGGGGCGGGAATGGGGCTCTGAGAGTGGGGGCGTCTATTCTGAATCTGGCAGCCTCTCTGGGACCTGGGCCTGCGTGTAAGTCACTGTTTTGAGTTTGTGGCATCTGGGTGGGGGCAGGGGTGTGTGTGTGTGTGTGTGTGTGTGTGTGTCAAGGTTGGGTTGGGGGCTGCGTTCTGATGGAGGTCTGTCTGTGTTCAGGTCGGGAGTCTTTGGTGCTGGTGTGTGTGGGAGAACGTGGGTAGATTTGGGGGCAGATGGAAGGGTGGACTGTGCATGCACACTCACATCGGGGCTGCTGGGGGGGGTTCGATGTGTGTCTGTGTGAGCGTGTGTGGCCCTGTCACCGCCGGCTCCAGGCCTGGCCACATAAACTTCACACCCCTGCGGGCGGGCTCTGTCGGCCCCGCAGTGGCCGCGTCAGGCAATGGGAAGCAGATGGGCCGGGATGGAGGCCATATGGGGCTGGGGGTGGGGGCGCATTCCTCCCTCCCAGAGCCGCCGGGAAGCCCCCTGCCTGCTGGCCCCCCATCAGGTTGGGGGCTGGAACTGACACAGTGACAAACGTCCTGCAGCCAGCATGGAGCCTTGTGTGGGGGGGGCGGCGAGAGCAGTCCCTGCCCCACGGGGGAGTGTGTGTGTGTGTGTGTGTGTGTGTTGGGGGGTGGTCCAGGAGATGCCAGCTGGGCGGGGACGCTGCCCTGAGAAGCCATAGCTAGCCCCCCGGCTGTGCAACCTTGGGCACTGCACGCACCCTCTGTGCCTCAGTTTCTCCAGCAGGGTCACAACAGAGTGGCCATTTGGGATGGGATTCTGGGAAGTTCGGACCTACCCCACTTCCCAACTCAGGGTAGAACCCTAATTCCAGAAAGCTGGGCAGATCCCAACCTTAATAAGGGCAGCAGTAAGTCCCACCAGCTAGCCTTGACTGTGTGTGGGGTGCAGGAGAGTGGTTACCAGGTGGGCTCTGGGACCAGACTGGCCTGGGTTCTGATCCCTGCCCTTCCTCCTCCTTGGCTGTGTGACCTCAGGCAAGTCAGGTGTCTCTGTGCTTCTGTTTCTCCTCTGTAAAACTGAGGTAGTAACAACAGCACTTCCCTCCCTCCCACGGTCTCCAAGACTGTGAATTAGTCTGGGCAGAGTGCTCTCCGCCGCCGTAGCCCCGGGCTGCACTGGCCAGGCGTGGGGCCCCCGAGCTGTGTGGTACAGCTCTTCATTAAATGCTCCTTGTGAGCTTCAGCTCACGGGAGCTTCTGGGAGCTTCTCGACAACCCCAGGGGTAGCTCCTGGGCTTAGGGCTGTTTTGCAGGTGAGACCTAGCGAGCTAAAACACTCACTCCTGCCTGGGATCACTTGGATTTAAGGGGCAGAGCTGGGTTCAGACTTCTGACCCCTTCTCAGGAGGCCTGCCTCCCTCCATGCTTGCCCAGGCCCCATTGGCAGGAACCAGTCCTGCATCCAGCCTGAGTGCACTCAGGCAGCGCCAGCGAGGTCCAGAGCCTGGCTGCCCCTCCCAGCTATGTAGCCCTGTACAAGTCCATGGACCTCTCAGGGCCACAGGAGATGGCGGGGGGGGGGGGGTCGCCGGTGCAGGGCAGGGAGACAGGCTGAGGTGAGGAGTTGAATGTTCTTACTGCAGTGTCGTGTAAATCATCCTGGTACCTTTCTTCTACTGGAGGTTGAGATGGGAGAGGGGCAGGGGTGGAGGGGAAGTGAGGCCAGCTCTAGGTAGCCTTGGCCCAATCTGTTGACCCCCTCCAAGCATCCTCAAAGGTTGGTTCCTTGCCAGCACCCACTCCTTGCCTCTGATCCTCAGTCCAGGGGTTCTGGGTGGAGCCAACTCCATCCTGGGGGGCATGTGACCCAGCACTGGCCAATTAGAGCACTGCACCTTCTCAGCCAATGAGAGGCTGGCCTGGGATTTTAGCTGGAGCCATAAGGAACAAAGCCCTTTCTTTCTGTTGGGGTTGCTGCTTGGGTGGCAGCCTGGAGTGTGGCGTTATTCTTGCCTCCGTGAGAGGGGAGAATCTGACTGAGAGGAGCCAGCAAAAATGGACAGAAAGCAAGTCCTGGGGATGACCTCTCAATACCTAGTTGCAGCCATGCCTGGTACCGTGATGGTTCCTGCTTTGTGGGTGAGAAACTGAGGCCAAATCCAGGGTCGCCCAGGCGGAAGGGGGCAGAGCAGGGACTTGAACCCAGGCCAACTGGCGCCAGCGGCTGCGCCCTGACTCTCTAGACTCCACAGAGCCCTTTGGTGTCAGCCCCTCCCCCTGCCTCGAGTCCTCTCACCCAGCCTAGTGTTTGAACTCAGCTATTTCGGATCATCCCAAGGGAGACCGTTTCCTGCCTCTGGCAGAAAAATCAGGGGAGAAATGAGAGCCCTGCGGTCTGGCCCCACACTCAGTTTGGGCTAGCTTGGGCCAGATGAGAATTCTTTCCTTTTTTCTCTCTTTCTTTCGCCCTCCCTCCCTCCCTTCCTTCTTTCCTTCCTTCCTTCTCTTTGCCCTGCCTCCCCCTCCCACCCTCTCTGTCCTGTCTGAAAGGAAATATCGCTTGCAGCAGCCCACCTCCCGCCTGGATTGTGCTCTTACCTGGGCCTCGGTGACTCCATCTCAGCCCTGCTCCGGGCCTAGCTGGCTGCATCAGGCCCTAGTGTAGCAGCCATCAGCAACACTTACTAAAATGCAGACCCCTGGGCCCTGCATGGACACAGCGGTGTTTGCCCACTGGGGGTGGGGCCCATGGAGGCAGCACTGAGGGGAGATTCGGATGCAGGTGATCTCCTGGACACTGCACGAGGGTGTCCTCGTAGGGCCTTGAAGACTGACATTAAAGGTTGTGCCAGGAGCAGGACAGGGGCTGGGGAGCTGGACCCCTCTGAGCTGGAATAGACTAAGGATGGCTTCCTGAAGAAGGGGACCTCTCAGTCCTTTGGACATCTGGAGTCAAGTTCTACCTTAACTAGTTTTTCATGCAGGGCAGGTGTCATAACTTCTCTGACTCTTGGTTTACTCAGCTGAGAAGGGGAGATTAAAAAGAAGAATAGGGGCGCCTGGGTGGCTCAGATGGTTAAGCATCTGCCTTCAGCTCAGGTCATCTTCCCAGGGTCCTGGGATCGAGTCCCACATCCGGCTCCCTGCTCGGCGGAGAGCCTGCTTCTCTCTCTCCCTCTGCAACTCCCCCTGCTCATGCTCTCTCTCTCTGTATCTCTCTGTCTCAAATGAATAAATAAAAAAAAAAAAAATCTTAAAAAGAAGAATAGTGGGCGCCTGGGTGGCTCAGTTGGTTAAGCGACTGCCTTCGGCTCAGGTCATGGTCCCGGGGTCCTGGGATCGAGTCCCACATCGGGCTTCCTGCTCCACGGGGAGCCTGCCTCTCCCTCTCCCACTCCCCCTGCTTGTGTTCCCTCTCTCGCTGTGTCTCTCTCTGTCAAATAAATAAATAAAATCTTTAAGAAAAAAAAAAAGAAGAAGAAGAATAGTACGTGTTGAGCTGTTAGTGTGGCCCTGTGCTGGGCACTTGACGGGGAGGAATGTGTTAAATCCTCAGGCCCCCATGAGGTGGGAACTGTCATTACTTTTTCAGAAAATAACCCCGGGGCTCAGAGTGGTCAAGTTACTTGCCCCAGGTCACACAACTGGCAGGTGGCAGAGCTGGGACTTAAACCTAGGTCCTGTGTAGAGTTTTAGCTCTCTTTTCTTCACTATCATGTCCCCAGTGCCCGGTACATGCTTCTGGTGTATATCTGTCATCGCTCATTCTCCCTAAATGTGGGCGATACGAAAGCCAGTACTTACCCTCGTGGCACAGCCTTGGTCCTCTCTCCCCACTTTGTGTGACAGAGATGGTCACAGCTGTGCCACTTAGGGTCGTTATGAGCATCACATGAGAGACTTCTAGCACCAAAGCACGTGCTCTCCATGGTCGTTAGCCAGTTTGATCGACTGCCTTGTCTCTTCATTCTGGTTTCCTGGGTGATCCTGTCGCCCTCATAGGACAAAAAGGACTCTGCCTGGTGCTAAGCGCGCAGTAGGTGCTCAGAGGAGAAGGATAGATACGCGGGTGCCTAGCTGTGGGTTGGGCTTTGTAAATTCTCCTCATCTGACCCACTTTTCCTTGCAACCAACACAAGAGAGGGGCCCGGGGCCGGGCCTGGAATGGACCCCCGTAGATGTTTGCTGAAGGACGGAACGAGATGCCTTGCGGCCCGAGCCCCGCGCACCACCCATTGTCGGCCAGCTCGGGCTGAGCCTGGGTTTCCACATGTGCTGGCGCTGCCAGGAGGTGAGCAGACCCTGGGGAAGGCAGTTCCCGGCCATGGGGCCGGGGACCGTGGGAAGGGCTGCCAGGGGGAGGAATTTCCTTCACGAAGTTAAGCTGGGGCTGAGTAACTCCTCATCGGGTCCTCGTCCGGCGGTGGCTGGGAGGGCAGGCCTGGGGCCGTGGGACTCCGCAGTTAGAGCTGAGCCTGGAGCTCCGCCAGCTGCAGCCCTTGGGCCTCAGACTCTGCCCCAGGATGAGGAGCAGCATCCAGGAAGCGGCCCTGTCTGCTTGCATTAGTCACATCACCTTTCTGAGCCTGTTTCCTCATTGGCACCAAGGAAGGACAGCTGTCCTAGCGTGGCGGGGCTGTTCTGAGATTCGGAGGGGTCCCACGTGTCAGGCTGGGGTGGGTTTTATCGTATGGAGGACAGGAGCTTCCTGGGAGTGAGGACGGGCCTGGCCTCCGAGGCAACGGGCCCGGAGGGCCTTGGGTGAGTCACTTCCCTCTGCAAGCCTCGGCTGCCCCCAACGGCCTGAGCCTGAGACAGGAGCAAGAATGTTCTCAGAGGCAGGAACTTTTGAACCGTAAAACCATAATGAACAGATTTAGCAAACACAAAAGCAAGATCAACAACAATAAAAGACCCAAGGTGCCCACTTAAATTTGAATTTGAGATAAGCAACAAATAAATTTTTTTTAGTATAAGTATATCCTATGTAATATCTGTTAGTGTAGGGCGCTTGGGTGGCTCAGTTGGTTAAGCGGCTGCCTTCGGCTCAGGTCATGATCCCAGAGTCCTGGGTTCGAGTCCCGCGTGAGGCTTCCCTGCCCAGCGGGAAGTCTGCTTCTCCCTCTCCCTCTGCCTGCCGCTCCCCAGGCTCGTGCTCGCTCTCTCTGTGTGTCAAATAAATAAATAAATAAATAAATCTTTAAAAAATATATATTTGTTAGTGTAAGTGTATCCTATGGCGGGCCCTGTGGGAGGCATCTTGTTCACTCTGCCCCATTTCTTTCTGGCACAGTCCTGTGAGGTGAGAATGATCACCCAAGTTTACCCACAAGGAAATGGAGGCTCAGAGAAGTGTGTCCACCTGTCCAGGAGCACTCGGGCTGGACGTCCTGACGGAGGGCTGGGGCCTCACGTGCTGGGGGAGAGCCTTTGGCAGAGCTGCTCTGATGTGGGCACGCTCACCCTCCACTCAATTCCCAGATGGCAGTTTCGGGAATCCTGCGCCAGCCTGGCAGCTGCCTTGCACTTTCCCCCTGCCCTAGCCGTCACCTGTTGGGGAAGTCCCTGTGGGTCACCCAGTGCCGGAGGCTGTCACAATCAGGATGTGAGCCACAGAGCTGGGGCGACAGGACCCCCAAGATGTGTGAGTAGAGGGGATGTCCAGAGAGAGGGAAACAGACGCGCCTGGGGTCACCAGGACTAGCTTGGTCACAACCCCTCATGGACAAGCCCCTCACAGATATCCTGGGTGTGGCCTGGGTTGCGAGGGGTCCCTGGACTCAGCCCTCTCCCCCTCTGCATGCCCTAGGGGAATTCTTGGCCCCTTTCTCAGCTGAGCCCCGTCCCCTCTACAAAGAGGCATGCATTCAGTCATTCACTCACACATTCATTCATTCATTGATTTGTGCTTTACTCCCACAGATATTTCTGGAGGCCTGCTAGTTGCCAGGCATGGGGCACCAGGGGATACACCAGAAAACAAGGCAGACAAAAAGCCTTGCTCTCGTGGAGCTGATGGTTTCGCAGGGGAGACAGATAATAGACATGTAAAGAGGATAAGTTCGAGTGGGAAAAGTACTAAGATGGAAATAAAGCAGGGGTGGTGATGGAGCGTGATTTCAGGGGCCCCTTAGGACAGGGCAGTCGAGGAAGGCCTCCCTGACGAGGTGACATATGAGAAGTCAGCAGAGAAGCAGCTCATCTGGGGCAGATATGGAAAAAGTGCTCCAGGTAAAGTGATCGGCAAGTGCAAAGGCCCTGGGGACAAAGCAAGCAGGACAGTGAGAAGGTGTTGCTGGAATTCAGTGAACCAGGGAGAGCCTGGTGGGGCTGAGGGGCCTGGGGGTGAAGCATGCAGGGCTGTGCAGGTCACAGCTGGAGATCCTCTCGGTTTCGTGAGTCACCTCCTCCAAGGAAGCTTCCCTGATGACCCTGGCTAAACTCACCCCTTTTCATTCTTCCTAACACTCACTGTTATGTGGCATCACAGTCTCCATGTATTGGGCGTATGGGATGTATTGTCTTTCTTTCCCCATAATTACAATGTCAGCTGGGCTGAGGGACCCAGAGTCACCTATTGGCTGCCACGTGGCATGGAAAATGTGGCCACAGGGACCCAAGCATGGGTGCTGTTGACGAATAGCAGCGAAAAGAGGTCCTGTGTTTTGTGGATTGTGGTTTTGACTCGATTTCAGTCTCACACGCCAACTCTGGAACCCAAGCCCTGAGTCCAACGAGATTCTCCCGAAATAATGTTAATAATCGTGGCTGCCTTTCATTGGGTGCTTGCTGTCCACCAAGCACTGTGCTAAGCACTTTTTAAAAATTATGGTAAAATACACAGAAAATGGACCGTTTTGAAGTGTGTAATTCAGTGGCATTCAGTACACTCACAATATTGTGCAACCACGACTATCCAGTTCCAGAACATTTCCATCATTCCGAAAGGAAGCTCTGTACCCATTAAACAGTCACTCCCCATTCCCTCCCCCACCCCCCCCGCAGCCTCTGGAAACCACTAACCTACTTTCTATCTCTATGGATTTGCCTCCTCTGGGTATTTCACATTCACGGAATCACGCAACATGTGGCTTTTTGTGTCTGGCTTCTTTCACAAGCTTGTCCACGTTGCAACATGTATCAGAGCTCTGTTCCTTTTTATTGCCGAATAATAGTCTATTGTATGGATATACCACATTTTTTATTCATTCATCAGCTGAGGGACATTTGTTTCCACTTTGTGTCTATTGTGAATGGTGCTACTATGAACGTTTCTGTACAAGTTTTTGTCTGAACATCTGTTTTCAGTTCATTTGGGTATATACCTAGGAGTGGAATTGCTGGGTCATGTGGTCATTCTATGCTTAATTTATTGAGGAACTGCCAGCTAAGCGCGTTTTCAAGTGTCCGCGACCTTGGCGAATTCTCACCAGCAGCTCATGAAGGAGGCTCTGCATTGCCCCATTCTGCAGCTAAGGAAACTGAGGCTCAGAAAGTGGAATTCGTGAGCCAAAGTCACACTGGTAAGAAGTAATGAAGTTGGGTTTGTTGGATTCCAAACGCTCTTGAGCTGAAATGGGAGAGAGAGGGAGCATGAGAACAAGGCGGTCTTCCATCCACGTACAGAGGAAACTGAGGAACAAGGTAAAAGCCAGCGTTTCTCTTCAGACTTGCTTGGGTTTCAATCCCCCTTGCTCTTTCCTGCCTGTGTGACTTTAGGCAAGCTGGTTCACCTCTCCAGCCTCTGTCTCCCCGTCAAATGGTGCTAAGGAGAGAAACTCCCTCAAATGGTGCTTATAAGGATGAAACGAGAAGTCTGCCTCTGCTGTTATTGTTATATTTCATTATACTTCTTCTGACACGAGGGGGAGGATGTTTTCCAGGTGTGAGATCTCATTCTCTTGGTTTAGGTGGGGCTGGGGGGACAGCAGCGAGTCAGGGACTTGCAGAATCTCCTCTCCAGTCGGGCTTGGGGGGCTGGCAGGGTGGGCGGCCCAGGCTGGAAGTGGCATCCACCTCAAAGTCCCATGTCCATAATGACGCTGGATGTTTCGGATGGGAAAACAGTGCCTCATTTCCCAGAAATGCTAGGGATGCCACCTCATCAGAAGGGAAAGTATTCTGGGTCCATTAATTTCCCCAAACCACACTGTATTTTAGGCCAGAAAGAATAATAACTATGGCTTGTTAAGTGGACGCCAGAGAATAAAAATCGAACTTGGGCATGTAACTCAAGCGGGAGGGACGGGCTGACTGAGGAGTTTCACAGATGAGCTTTCAGTGTGGGCACAGGGTGGGGCGCCCAAGCCGCTTTGCTCCACTCGGCACAGACTCAGGCTTGCAAATGTGGAGAACCCTGGGAACATTTGCTGAGCACTTGCTCTGTGCACTGGTTTGTTCAAGATGCAAATCAGCACTGGAAGGTATTATAAGCCCCACTATACCGATGGAGAAACTGAGGCCCAGAGAGGTGAAAACACTTGCCCAAGATTGAACAGCTAAGAAGTGGCTGAGCTGGGGTTTGAACCCAGACAGTCAGGATCCAGTTGGAGCCCGCACTCTGAACCACCATGAGCCTTTCTCAGAGGAGGCCAGGAAAATGTTTCATGTTCTGCAAAATTAAGTGACCTTGTCTGGCTGAGGTCACTGCCTGATGGCCAGGAGGCTGCTGATGGAGGAAATGGGGAGGGGGTAAAGGCACCCCAGGAAGTGCTCTGTGTCTCATTTGCTGGGTGATTTCCTTCCTGGACTCTTGGTCAAGTTGTTTCTTGGTGAGTGTGTGTGGGTTGGGGGGTTAGTGAGAGAAGGGAGAACCTAGCTCTGAAGTTGGGGGACTTTGGGATCCGAGGCCAGGTCAGCAGCCCTGCCCTGGGAGGTGCCTGGGGAAGCTTGCGGTCTGTCTCCGCTGGTGAAGGCTCGGCTCCACCCAGCCTGCCGGAGGCCTTGGACTTGCCAAGCGGGCACAGCCATCGTGGGCAGCATACCCCCACGGCGCCAGGTCTGCTGTGTGACCCGGGCAAGTGTGACGGCTTCTCTGGACCTCAGTTTCCTCCCCGGGAAAGTGGGCATAATCACCACACGCAGTCGGCAGGGTTGCACGGTTCTGGTCGGGATGGCTGCTCTTATTCCCGCTGCCGCCAATAGGAATCCACGTGGAGTGTCTGCCCTGCCCAGGGGAGGACACCCTTGGCCTGAGCCCAGTCGAACGTCAGGTGGGAGGGTCCTTGGTGTGAGCCAAGCCTGGCTCCTGCCCGGCCAACCGCCCAGACGCCTGCCTGCCCGGATGTGGAGGGAGGGAAGGGGGAGGGAGGGGGGAGGGAGGCCCCTTGTCTTCCAGACTCCTGAGTCACAGTTTCCCGTCCCCAGCAGCATCAGGCGGGAAAGGAGGGAGGTGGGTGGAGGAAAGGGGGGGGCAGTGGGCGGAGAGCTGAGATCCCAGTTGTGGCCGCTGTTGGGTGGGACAGACAGAAAACCATCAGGCAGGAGCAAGTCAGATACTAAGGGGGTCTTGGGGTGTCGGAATGGGATTCTTGCACCCGCTGGGTTACAGGCAGCAACATCAATCCCCAAACTTGCCTAATGGCCCTCTGGCCCGGGTATACACACTACACTCAGCTTCATGATCCTCTCTCTATTTCTTGAGTTTGTTGATTAGGTTCCAGCCTCAGGGCCTTTGCACTTGCCATCTCTTCTGCTTCAAACATGAACACTCGGAGGGATTGGTGCTTTTTCAACCTCAGGCTTCAGCTTAAATGTCACCTCCTCAGAGAGACTCTCCCTGAGCACCTGTGCTTTAATATGTGCTCTTCCTACTCCCCTTCTCAAGTTCTCCAGCTCAACCACTCATTCATTTATCTGCCCAAAATATATTTAGCACCTGCTGTGGGCCAGACCTTGCTCTGGGCACATGGGATAAAAGAGTGAGCAGAGCAGACCATCTCCCTGCCCCCGTGGAGCTATCATTGTACCAAGGGAGATAGACAAGCACCAATGAATACGTCGTACAACGTGTGGTGGTGAGGGTCAGAAGGGAAGAATTAAGCACAGCTGGAAGAGCCAGAATGCCAGAGAAAGTGGTCTTCATGTTGGGCAAGGGTTGAAGGAAGATGTCTTTCAGGAAGTGATGCGAAGCAAACATTCGAAGGCAGTAAAGAGGGGGCTGTGTGAATATCTGGGAAAAGAGTTTCAGGCAGAGGGAACAGTAAGTGCAAAGGTCCTGAGGCAGGAATACAGTTGGCATAATCAAGGAACAGCAAAGAAACCAGGGTGGTTGGAGCAGAGTAGATGAGGTAGGATAAGGTCATTGAGGAAATGGGGTGGGCAGATCGAGCAGACCACAGTGAGGATTTGGCTTTTGTTCTGAGAGTTGGGAGCCCCTGGGGAGGGTCCTGAGCAGAGGGACAATGGAGGTGGTGAGATATGGTCAGATTCTAGATAGACTTAGGGGGAGAATTGCCCTATCTCAGTGATGGATTGCGGTGAGGGCCAGGGAGAGAGAGGTGCCAAGATAATGCTTCGATTGGAGTCGGGACTCAACCGTCCAGGCAGACAGACAGGATCCCCCTCCCTCAACCCTACCCTGACAAGAGGCTCAATCTTTGGGCCAGGACCCCACCCCCCAAGTGAATGAAGGCTTCTAAGGTCAGGCCTGAATCTGTCGGGTAGGGAACAGCTTCCCCCATGGAGGGCTTCTGGGTAGGGGGGGGTACCCTAAGACTTCTCTTCTTCTCTTTCATAACCAGCAGGCTAGCCAGGGCCTTGGTCAGACCTGGGAGGGGGCTGGGTCCTTTCAGAGCCACGCAGTGGGGAGAGGTGAAACAGAAGCCAGCGGTGAGGGGGAGAAGCAGGCTGTGGCCAGCCCAGCACCCACCCTTCGCATAGACTTAGTGTCTCCTCCCTCTGGACATGGTCCCCTACCCCCAGCACGATTAGGCCCATGGGATGCTGTTCAGAGCCTCAGCCAGTGACTCAGCAGGAATCACCCCAGACAGGAGCCAGTACCCCAGTGCCCAGACCAGAAACCACCCCTGACCTGTCCGGCTGGACAGGAACAGAGACCAAGTGGGCAGAAAAGCCCACGGACTAGGATAGCTAGAGGGAGATGGCATGGGAAGACTCCCTAGTCCAGATGCAGCTCTTAGCCACCTGCCCGATGGTGCCCATTGGGGCCTAGGTCACAGTTTTAGGTGGGGGTTCTGCCAGGAGGGAACCTGGGGCTCCCACCAGGGGTCCACTGAGGCCTTGAGGCTCATCCTGGCTTTGCTGGGTCATGTTGGGTTGCCATGGTGTATCATGTCCATTCCACTGCATTGGTCCTGTTCTATTGAGTGCTCTGGTCTGTTCTAGAGCCTTCCATTCCTTTTTATGCTCTTGTGTTTCTTTATGTATGCATTCAGCAGATATTTATTGAGAACCTACTGTATGCCAGGCAGTGTTCTAGGTGCTGGAGTTACAACGTTGCATAAAGCAAGACCGCAGCCCCAGGGAGTTCATAAGGGAGACTAGCAACAAATAAAAGAACAAGGTTAGGTGGCGGAGAGAGCTGTGGAGAGCAGTGACCAAACAGACCGTAGACTAGAGCTGTGTGTGTGTGTGTGTGGGGGGGGTGCTACTTTCAGCAGTGGGGTGGGGTGGGGTCAAGAGCGGCCTCATGGAGAAGGTGACATTTGAGCAGAGACAGGAAGCAGGAGTTATTCCCTCTGGGAAAGGAAATAACACCCATTCCAACACTAGCAATACGCTCTGACAGCCCATCCCCTTTCCTGAGCCTTTACAGGACTAGCTCGTTCTTTCTCAACACAACTGTTATATTCCCCATGGCACAGATGGGGAAACGGAGCCATGCAGCTATCTGAGGGTCAGGAAAAGCATTCCAGGCAGAGGGAACAGCAAGTGCAAAAGCCCTGAGGCAGGACGGTGCCTGATGTGTTCAAAGGACAGCCAGGAGGCCAGTGCGGCTGGAGCACATACCAAGGGGGACAGTAGAAGACACGGGGTGGGAGGACAAGTCTTCAGTGCATTTTGAGCAATTTAAGGATTTCCAAGAATGTCTTTGACTTTGCACCGCATAGAGCAGTGAACCTCACCCCCTGAAATGAATTTGCAGGCATTTTGGTCGTAGCCCTCCCTGTTGAGGACCTGATCTTGCCAAACAGTCTTCCCGCTGCCTTCTGGAGCTGGGCCAGCTATAACAGGGCCTGGGACTGGTTCGTTCATTCATTCATTCTTTCATTCATGTATTCATTCATTCCACCAGCATCTACTCAGCTGCAACATCGAGGAGCAAGACAGACACGGTCGGGGAGCTAGAAGTCCAACAGGGGACACCCAGAGGGAGGATCCCAGAAACCTGGTGAAAAAACTGGAAACGCCAGTTGCCCCTGGGGAGCGAATGAACACCTGCTCCTAGAGTAATGAGGACCGAGCTGTACTGGACCAGCTCCTTGATTCTTATATCTGTCACTGCCCCCATTTCACAGATGGGGAAGAGGAGGCACAGGGAAGAAAGGGGCAGGATGCGCAGAGCCAGGCTTTACCCCTGGGCGCTGGGTTCAGGCCCCACCCTCTCGGTGTACCTGATGTATCCCATCCGGGCTGCTCATCACGCGTGGAGCGAGGGGGCTTATGGACAGGTTTATGCCGTTGTCAGGGAGGAAACGATTTTTTTTTAATTGATAAATCGCAAGCCCAGCCTGAATAGCCACTGCTGGCGGAGTGTGGGGCAGGGAGGGATGTGAGGTGATCTCAGATGGGCGGGCTGCTCATCGTCCAAGGTGGGCGTCACGGCGCAGGCCGGCCGGGGAGGCTTCGGACGGCAGGTCCGTGCGGAACGTGTGTCCGCGTCCGGTGCTATGGGTCTGTCTGTGTATCCACGTGTGTCTGTCTGTGCGTCTGCGCTGTGCGTCTGATTTGGGGCTGTACGTGCTTCTGTGTTGGTCGGTGCCTGTGGGTGTGCCATGAGTGTGTGTGTGTGTGTGTGTCTGGGATTTCACGTGATTGTATATGTGCAGGTCTATGTGTGTCAAAGGTCTGGTGTTTGTGTCGGGGGCCCGGACACATGTGCTGATGTTATTGTGTGTGTTGAGTGTGTTGTGTGTCCACTGTGTATTTGGAGGTGTGCGTGTGCACGTGAGTGTGGTAGGAGTGTCTGTGTTCCTCTGATTGTGCTATGGTCCTGGGGGTGCGAGGGCAGGGGACGACCCTTCCTGCAGACACGCCCAGACTGCAGCAATGCCTCCTCGTTGGAGCAGACAGATCTGGGCGGCAAAGGTGAGTGATGCGTGCCCCTCACACTCAACAGCAACAATGAAATGAGAAGAGCGAGGATTGTACTAAGAGCCACATTCTCTGTGTGTTGAGGGAGTCAGCACGTGGCCCCAGGAGCCCGGAGGCCTGGGTTCAAATCCTCCTTCTGCGCTTCCTGGCCAGTGGCTCTGGGCCGTGGGCTCAACCTCTCTGGCCCTTGGTCTCCTTACCTCTTAAGACATGCCAAGCTCTTGGCTTTACATCAAAGAGTAAAGCCTTCTTCCTCCTCTCTGGCACCAGCCCTAGGTTCATTTGACAAGTAAGAAAAGTGGGCCCAGAGAGGGTGAGGCCCTTGCCCAGGACCACCCAGCCAAGAAATGGCAGATCCAAGATTTGAAGCCGCCAAAAGTTGTCTGTGCCCACAGACACACACCCGTCTGCAAAATGTGCAAGCTGAGCTCACAGATCCACTTGGAAGAAGCCCCAGGCTATGCACACACTCGTAGGCAGGGCCCTGGCTAGAGAAAGGCCCTGAGGTCAGCAGTGCCTGGAAGGATCAGAGGGCTGTTCCTTCCCAGCAGGGGTTGCAAACTCCGGTGCCTCCAGGGCTGCTCTGGGGAGCCCAAACCCTTCCTCCCCTGACCCCTGCCTAGAATGTCACATTTGGTCTTCTTTCCCTTGCGTTAAGCAAGGGGCAATGACTCCAGTTGCCTAGTGATGCCAGGCAGGTACTTACATGAGCAGAGACCGGGCGATAGGGTTTGGTGGGGACTGTGGTGGCCGGGGATTCATTGTCATGTAGGAAAGGGGGCCCATTGCCCTGGGAACACGGGAAGTCTGGATTTTGGTGGAAATCTGTGGGCAAGGAATTCCAGTTGTTTTAAACCCTGTGGGGGCCAAAATGACTCCTCTGTCCTTCTGTGGGTCTGGCTGGATCCGAGGGCCCCCAGTTTGTGGTCTCAGCTTGTTGGCTGAGGCCAGAGGCTGGATGCTTGCTGGATGCCCTAGAGAAGTCCCAGGGCTCTCTGCATTCACTTTTCCTGGGGCCTGGGCTGGGGGAGGACCCACACGGTAGAAAGCTGGGACTCCGGGGAAGGGCCAGCCCTGGACAGAGCGAGGAGGCGCTGTCCTGCCTGCGAAAGTCATTTCTCAGCCCCACCTCCACCCTGCCAGTCTCCTGGCGTCTGCCGGGACCTTAATGGATAAAACATCCTGCCAATGCCGAAGTTTCCCCCTCCATCCTGAGATGGGAGCCAGCTCCGGGGGAATGGCTCTGGGCACCTGGATGGAGGGTGTCAGTCAGGCTGTAGAGTCCCAGAGTTCCCGCAGGGCAGGGTCTTTATGGAAGGCTTCCTGGAGGAGGGGGTGGGGCTAGAAGCAGTTCTGTGGCTGCTGGCCCAGGAGTCAGGACACTTGGGCTCCACCCAGACCCCCACGAGGTTAGTGACTATATCATCTGTGTCCTTAGCTCCCAGATTAGAGTCTGGTACACAATAGGCACTCAGTAAGTTTTTGTACAATGAAAAAACAGAAAACAATAGCTTTAGAAAGCAATTTCCCTGTGCTAAGAACTGTAACCAACCCTGTGAGGTAGGTGTTATTATTACCTCCGATCTTATACAAGAGGAAATAGGCACAGAGAGGTTAAGTGATTTGCCTAAGGTCACACAGCTAGCATGTGACAACCCAGACCCAGGCCTGTCTGCAAAACTTGGTGCATATCACTTCTTGAAGGTTTCCGTATCTGTCTCTGCCCGGGGACTATGAAGGCCATAAAAGCTGAGTGTGTCTGTTTTGATCCTTGCTCATCTACTTTGTCCTGGCACACAGTAGGTGCTCAGTAAATCTTTGCTGAGTAAATTACAAATGCCCTGACCCGTCTCTGAGTCCTCAGACAAGTCATTTCTCTCTGAGCCTGTTTCCTTATCTGTGCAAGGGGCATACTCTGAGTAACGACCTCATGGGTTGTTCTGACAATGAAATGATTCGCTTGGTAAATCCCTACCTGCTGAACATGTGTTTTCAATGAATTTGGGCCTGGCTAAATGCCTGGCACACAGTAGGTTTTCAGCAAAGGCTATAGTGAGTTTGATGGCCCAAGGAGGGGTAAGTTGAAGGAATAGGAAAAAACACTCAGGGTCTGGTTCTGCCTGCTGTGTGACCTTAGGCAAGTGCCTTGCCCTCTCTGTCCCTGGGCCTCTATCACCTCAGTTAGGATAGGGGATGACCACAGTGACAGCCTCCAGGGTTGCTGGGAAACCTAGTGAATTCCGTAAAAACCGGAACCAGTCCGCCCCCAGCAGGTGCCCCCACGCTCCCCTCCCCCAGCCCCTGAGCCGGAGGTTCCCCAGCGGGACAGGGTGAGCGAGGGGGCGGCAGCCAATGGTGTCTCTGCAGAAGGATGAAGACCCCTGCCTGCTGCCTCCCCAAGCCAAAGCAGGGTGCACCTGCCCCAGGTCATAGAGCACAGGCAGGGAGCTGAGGGGATGGGGAGCAGACATCCTGGGGGTCTCCGAGGACAAGCCATCCATTGTGGCCTTGTGGGTGGCAGGGGCCTCTCAGGGCCTGAATGAGGGTGAGGAGGCAGGGGCAGGTGTGGGAGCAGGTGTCCACTGTCATCCCTCCGCATTACCCGGCAGGAGGGAGGGGTGGGGCGGGGAGTGCCCCCCAAACATGCCCTGGAACCGGCCTGGCTGGTCGGACACCTGTCCCCAGCTGCTTCTTGTCAGGAACCCATCACAGGCATGAGCCAGGCCCCGGGTGAGGGGGGCAGAGGGTCTGGAGCCAAGGGACCTGGGATGGAATCCCAGCCCTACTCTTTCAGGCTGGGGACGCCGGGCAAGTCACCTCATTTCTCTGAACCTGTTTCTTTATTCACAAAATGGGGCTGCAACTCCCTTCTATGAATTTTCCAGGCACACGTGAGGCATGGGGCTTGGGGTGCTCTGAGAAATGCTTTGGGGGCTCAGGCTGCTCACAGATTCCCCCCCCCACACGAAGATTTTATCATTCTTTCACTCAAGAAACATTTATTGGGCACCTACTGTGTGCCAGAACCATGCCAGGCACTGAGGACACAGGAGAGGGACAAGCGAGGCTCCTGTCCTAGGAAGAAGGCAGACAATCCATGGGAAAAAGAATGAGCCAGAAAATTCCAGACAGGCGATGAAGAATCAAACAAAGGTGCTAGAGGGGGACAAGGGTGGGAGGTCAGGGAGGCTTCTTTGCGGAGGTGACACGGAGTGACCTGGGGGAAGGGCCGCAGCGGCCAGAGAAGAGCTGGGGAGTGGGCTCCCGGCAGCTGGCACCACCAGGCAAACGTCCTGATGCGGGGGCCAAGCTGGCTCTGCATTTACAGAGGAATGGCAAGGAGGCCCCTCGGTGAGGGGGTCTGGCCTGGGGGGACCCTCCTGCCCTGTTCCCAGGGGCTGAGGCCAGGGGGCAGGGCAAGGGCCAGGCTGGAGGAAATGGGGCCAAGCCCCTGGCCAGCAGACTCTCCCGGGACTGCTAATATCCTGAGTGCCGGTGACGAGACCCAGCCCCGGGTGGCGGGGTGCCGGGGGCCTGGGCCTCCATAAACAGCCATGCCTCGTAAAGCAGATCAAAGCCGCCTGTCCGAGGAGCCCTGGCCACTTCCTGCACGGCCCAGAGCCCCCTAGCTCGTGGGAAGGGCCTCACCTGACCTATTCTGGCCTGCCCTTTATCCCTAGGAAAGAAAAGCGAAGCACAAGGAGGCCACATCCTCCAGACCCTCAAAGCCCTTCGCGGTACCTGTCTTGAATCCACTTCACTCCCTTTTCTCCCGCTGATGTCTACCCCGTGATCCCTTCTGTCATTCAATCCCTGCAACTCAGCCGGGGTCCCAGCTCTTACAGATTGGGAAAGTGAGGTACAGAGAGGTACCTGGACTGATCCTGGGTCCAAGGAAGCCAGGACATCCTTCCCCGAGGGCCCCAGGGATCTCTCCGAAGGCCAGCCTTCCCCATCTAGCCCCTGCCTGGGGTAATAATGGTTCTGTTGAGGGAGCATGCGCAGTGTGCACTGTCTCCCATTTTATAGAAGAGGGAGCTGGGCTTCAGAGGACAGCCACCTGCCTGAGGCCACACTAGCCAGGAGACGGCAGAACTCTGATTCAGAGTCTGTGACTACAGAGGGGGAGACTGAGGCCCAGAGAAGGGAAGGGTCTTGTCCAAGGTCATGCAGGCCCTGATAGGGCCTCGATCCCCACCAAGGTTGGGCTAGTGCTGAAGCACCAGAATCTCAGGCAGAGTCTTCCCACAGCCCCGGTGGGGTCGGGGTGGGGGCACCGCCTGGCATTTCCTGTTTATTTGGGCAGGACTTAGGGCAAGACCTGAGTGAGGAGCTGTGGGGAGACTTCCCATGGCCCCTCCTCACTCTCAGGCAATAACCCGGACTGAGGGGGGCCAAGCCCCCACTTTCCCCCAGGATGCAGGCGGGGGCGGGGGGGCAGAGGTTGGAAGCTAGTGTCCTGGCTTCCAGGCCTCCTCTCCCTCATTATCTGTGTGTCCTTGCCCCTCTCCCCCCACCCCACCCCAAAGTCTCTGCATCCTTGGGTCTCTCCCTTTTTTTTTTTTTTTAAGATTTTATTTATTTGAGAGAGAGAGTGTGTGCGTGCACGACCGGGAGGGAGGAGCAGAGACCCCCCGCCGAGCAGGGAGCCCGACGCGGGGCTCGATCCCAGGACCCCGGGATCATGACCTGAGCTGAAGGCAGACGCTTAACCGACTGAGCCACCCAGGCGCCCCGGTGTCCCTTTCTTACTATCCAATGAGTAGACTCAGCCAAAATCCCTGGCCCTCAGGAGAGACCGAGGTCATGACCTTGGAGAATCACTTCCCCCTTCTGAGCCTCAGTTTCGTCTTCTGTCAAGTGGAGTCATTGCAAAGGTAGAATGGGGAGTGCTAGGTCAGCACTTTGGGAACTCCAGTGCCCCGGGGGAGGGAGTCATCAAGGTCCTGACACTGACCCGACAGGGTTTCCCAGACGGGGAACTGAGGCAGTAGAGGTCAGGGGATCCACACAAGGACACAGCCAGCGGAGGGCTCCCCCCTGCCATTTCCTAAGAAGTAGCTGTGCAGTGTCAGGAAGACATGTGATCGTGTCAGACACACTGAGTTCAAACCCTGGCCCTGCCCCTCACTGTGTGGCCTCAGGCAGGTCACCCTATCTCTCTGGGGCTCAGTTTTCTCTTCTGCAAAATGGGGAGAAAACGAACCTGATGGCAGGACTTTTGAGCTAATTAAGCATGTAAACCACCAAAGGCAGAGCCTGGCACCCAGTAGACCTTCAATTCGTGGTAGGTCTTCCCAGAGGGGAGGCTGTGCTGGGCCATCTTGGCTCCGTTTGGGGTGGGAAGGGCCCCTGGCTGGAAAGGGTCAAGAGTCCATCTCGTGTGGCTGGTCAGTGACCCCTGCTCTATGTAAACAGGATCCGGTTCTTCTGCATCTCCACCCTCCCTGGGGCTGGTGCGCTGGCCACAGCCGCTGCCCTTTCTTATGCTCTCGGGCACTTGGCCCTGCTGGCCTTGCCTGCCGCACCCCAGCCACGCTCGCTCACTAGTGCTGTTCTCCAACCTGGCCCCTTTTGCTCCTCTGTTCTCCCAGCTCACTCCAGCCTCAGGGCCTTGGCACCTGCAGGTCTCCCTCCCCGAATTCCCTTTTCCCCATATTTCTCCTTCTTTAACAGAGATTTTATTTTTAGGTTCTATCTTTAGAATCTAAAACAGGACCTAGAATATTTTGGGCATTTAATAAATATTTGTCCTATAAGTAAATGAATGAACTTTGATTTCTGATCCAATGTAAGAGTCTTTGTTTTTTAGTAGACCCGCTCAACCCATTTACATTTATTATTTACGTGGATATGTTTGGTCTCATTTCTTCCTCTCTTCTGTTTTCTGTTGACTAACTGAATGAATGAATGAACGAATAAAGCAGAATACATTGTGATTACTGGGGTGGGCTGGAGACTGGGGCTTCTCCAAGCTGCCCTGGGCGAACCAAGGTAGGAAGAACATGGGACTGACCTGGGGAGACCCCTCATTCTTTTTCCTTTTTTTAAGATTTTATTTATTTATTTATTTAAAATAATCTCTACACCCAACGTGGGGCTGGAGCTCACAACTCCAGGATCAAGAGTGGCATGCTCTACCGATGGAGCCAGCCAAGCGCCCCAGGGACCTGTCATTCTTGCAAGTATTTATCCCACGGCTCTCTGTCCCCCAGATAAGGGCTTATCTTTGTCTCTCCCAGTGTCCCTCACCCCTTGCCTCCCACCCCCACCCCCACATCCCCACAGGAAGTGCCGGGTGTAAGTATGAGTCTGGATTCTGGAGCCAGATCCCCTTCCGGCCGCAGGTGCCCTGTTCCCCGGTGGCGGGGTCTGACATCCCCCGCCGCGTGTAAGGTGGCGGTGGTAGTTTTCACTTCCTACGGTGATGGCATGGAAAGGCCCGAAGGGCGTGACTCGGGGCAGAGGGCTTCGCACGGTGCTGGCTTGGAGTGCGTGCTCAGTAAGCGTCCGAGGTGACTGTGCTATTGTTGTTCTCGTACCTCAGTTTCCTTCCATTGTACAGGAGGCCGCTTGTCACTTCCTTGTAGGCACCTCAGGGTCCCGCCTCAAAGTCTGCAGCTAGAGGACTGTTCGCCCCCCTGCCCCGCCATCTTTCTGCCCCAGCCCCAGAGAAGGTCCTTTGTCAGGACTCCAGGGGTCCCCAGAGGCCTGACCTACCACCAGGAGGTGGGGAGAGGAGTCAACACTAAAGTGTGGAGAGCAGTTCGTTCCTACCCTGTGGCTACACCAGCGTCATCCCCATCACACAGATGAAGAAACTGAGACGCCCCGGCTCATTAAATCCACAGACGTGGCCTGAGCAACTACTATGCGCGGGCTCTGCTGGGCCCTCTCCCATGGGGCTCACGGCCTAGTGGGGAGGACGGAGGATGGAAAAAGCCACCCACCCTGCAGGATTTAAATCAAGGGTCTTGCCCTGCCCCTAAAAGTCTCCCACAGAACCTTCCAGCATCCCTGAAGGGGTGGTGGGGGGCACCACTCCCTTAGCACAAAGGAGAAAGTGAGGCCAGAGAGGGGTATTCCTGGGCAGAGCCGCCAGCTTCCTCGGGGTGTGGCAGCCTTCCTGCCTTTGCACCAGCTGGTGCCCCTGCGGGAATATTCTTCCTCAGCCGCAGCGCTCACTGCTCAGGCACCACTTCCTCAGGGACCCTTCCGGGCTGGAAGGGCGAGGTCAGGCCCTGACACTCCTGCTCAGCACCCAGCGCCCGAGGGTTTCCTCTCCTATAACCTCTTCCCTGCCCACTCCCACTGCTCTGCCGGCTTTACCTGGCGCTGAGTAGGTGCGCCATCCACGCGTGAACCAGCCCCTGCGGGGGCGACGAGTCAGGGAGACGTCCCCCCCCCCCCCCCCCCCCGCTCTGCAGGTGCACACGGCCAGGAACCTCTCTCCTCCTCCTCGGTGGCTGCACTTCTGCATTTCAGCTGAGGGATGACTGCATTGCTGGCGAGCATCGAGCGTTGTCTTCTCTAGAATGTGAGCTTCCCAAGGACGGGGATCTCTGCCTGTTCCCTGTGTGTCCCCCACAACTAGTACAGGACCTGGCCCATGGCAGGTGTTTAATCACTATCTGCAGAAAGCAGGAAGGAAGGAAGGAAAGAAGAAAGAGAGGGAGGGGTTGCAGTTCATTTATGCAGTTTTTCATTCGTTCATTCAGCAAATGCTTATTGAGCTCCGGCTGCAGGCTAGTTTGGGGACGGAGCATGACCAACACAGACACAATTCCTGCCCTCGGGGCACTGACTTTCTGGTCCCTACAAACAACTGTGATGTTGGTGGTGAAAAGCGCTATGGGGAAAGGGAAAGCGGGAAGGGCTGCTGACAGGGTGTCTGGGCTACTGGGGGGCGCTGCTGGGAGGAGGCGGCAGAGGCAGGGGCAGGTCCCAGGTTCCCCGCCCCCAGCTGGCAGATGCGTGGCTGTCGTAACTGTGGGCAGCCAGGGTTGCCAAATGCCACCACAGCTGCGTCACTGAGAGCTGGGAGGGCCGGTGGGGGGCCGGGGGCGGTGGGGGGGCCAGGGCGAGGGGCCCCCACGCCCAAGCTGGCTTCAGCCCGAGTCATGCAGAGCTGGGCAAAGCCTGCCTGATGTCCACTGTCAGTCACTCTGCATAATGTGGCTACATGGCTACTCGCTGTACGGACCACTGTCAACATACCTGAGCATCCATGTTCCCACTCCGAGAAAGAAAACGTGGCAGAAACCACGGAAGACGCTGTGCATGCCCTGCCCCCCCTCCAGAGGTGACCTCATCCTGAATTCGGTGTCCATGACCTTGTGTGTGTTTTCATAATGTTACTTTCCTGGGTTTGCTCTGCGTGTCCCTGGGCAAGGCACTTACCCTCTCTGGACCTCGGGTTGCTCCTCTGTGTGATGGGAGCAGTCATACTCCACCGTCAGAGGACCAGTGAGGATTTAACCAGCTCATCTGTGTAAAGTGTTTGGATGGGGGCCTGGTGCATAGTAAGCTCATTATTGTGGTGTAACTCCCAGGACCGCGGGAAGCAGACATCAACTGTGTCAAGAATGCAACCTTTAAGCGAGCTCTCTCCTGGTGGTGCCCGAACCAGCAGCTGGCTGCGGTGGGGCTGTGAGGTGCTGAGGCTCTCATTCTGGTTCATTCCGCTGCACTTCCTATGGGGTCTGCCTCCCCCATCAGCTCAGTAAACCCAGGGTCCATGCCTGCCTTGTTCTCTGCTGTCACCCCAGCTCCCAGCCCCGAGTCTGGAGACTCCCAGGATGGGTTTGTGGAGTGAATGAAGGGGACTCAGTTTCCTCATCTATAGGATGGGTCTCATCATAGGAATGAGAAAGTGCCTGATGCACAGTAGGTGCTTTGTAAACGTTGTTTCCTCCTCTCCGGGCTCTACCCCCTCTCCGCCTCCTCCCGGGCTAGCGCTGGAGCCCACTGCCCTCGGGGCAGCCATGATGCCAACTGATCCAGGCTCTCCACTGACCCATTCATTCTTGCATTTATACATTCATACATTCATTTCTGCGTGCATGCATTCAACAGTTTTCTTTAATTTTTTTTTTTTTTGCACACCTGCTGTCCTCCAGACTCTGCTAGGATCTGGGGATACCGAAAGGAATCAAACAGGCAAAAATCATCATCCTGGAGCTGACATTCTGTCAGGGGACACAGCCATCGGACAACAGTGTGACCCAAGCTAAGATTCCCTGGGACAAGGCAGGGGGAGCCAGGGGAGGCACCTGCTTAACCCAGTCTGGGGGTTTGGGGAAGGCAGTGAGCTTAGACCAGAAGGGTGGGGAGAAGTTAGCCAGATGAAGGGTACAGAGGGTGTTCCAGATGGACAGACTGTGCAAAGGGTGAGGTAGGGCTGGCAGTTTGGTGACCTGTCTGTGGCTTGGCCTGGATGGAGGGGAGGGGGGAGGTGGAGCGGGGGTGGGACCTTATCCTGAGAGTTGGGTGGTGAGCCGGGAGAGGCCTGGCTGGATTTAGGTGCCACAAGGTTTGTTCTGGCTGCAGCATGGGGCCTGAACTGGAGAGGTGAGGCTGGAGGTGGGAAGATCAGAAGGGAGGCTGGAGTCCTGTCCACCCATCAGAGGAGAGCAGACGGGCAGGCGGAGGACAGCACAAGGAGGTAAAAACCCTGGAGGTTCTGGCCCGGATCTGGGTTTCCCTGGAAACAGGCCCAGGATGTGGCTGCTGATGAGACTTCCCATGTCCTCCCAGGGGACCGGATCAGGCGTCAGCACACCTCCACCATGAGGACAGTTGGGCAATGGCCCTTGGCCCTCCGACTGCTAAGCCCTGTGACTGGCCAGGTCCTTCGGGGAAAGGACCCCCCCCACCAGCCCCATGCACATGACGTCCCACCAGAGTATTCGTGTTACAGTTAGCACCAGCCCAAGATGGAAACAGCCCAATGATGCATCACCCGAGGCCTCATCAAATTCACCAGGATCCATCCAGACAGAATATTCTGGAGCCTTGGGAGAGGCAACATGGTATAGAGGCTTAGAGCACAGACCTGGGAGCCTGACAGCCTGGGCCTAAATCCCAGCTCTGCCAGTCACTGTTAGGCAGGTGCCTTGTTGCTCTGTGCCTCAGTTTTCCCATCTACAAAATAGGGACGATGAGAATAACAGAGCCTCTTAATAGGATCACTTCAGCCTTATGTCTGATTACTTAATCCATGTCAAGCATCTAGAATTGTGCCCAGCACATAGTAGGTCAGAGGTACAGAAGCCTTTGCTGCTATTATTATGACCATGATGATGATTAGCTGCAGTCATGTTAGAAATACGGATTAATCCAAGGGAGAGAAAAGGAAGGGGCAGGACAGAATGTAAAATGGGAGGCAACTTGTAGAAAAAGGCAAGAAGAGTAAGCAGATGGTGTGTGTGCAAACACTTGCATCAAGGCAGGAGACCCGAGACACTGGCAACATTGAGTTCTCCAGTTAGAGGGAGTAGAGATCTGGGAGGAGGGGGTTAGGGACCCAGACTTTTCACTCCACACCCTTTCCACCCTCTGTGCTGTTGGGTGTGTGTGTGTGTGTGTGTGTGTGTGTGTGTGTTTCCCCTATGCGCTTGTACGTATATTCAAAACCAAACACCAGAAAGCAATTCTGCAAGAGGTTTCCTTCGGGAAGGCCCCAGATCCCCCCACCCCCACCCTCCCCAGCCCTCCCCCGCATCCTGGCCTGTGTGTGGCCCAGTCTCGCCGCTGCTGGTTTTCAGAGCTCTAGGCCTTGGAGCAGGTCCGAGCTGGAGTGCCCTGCAAGAAAAGGGGCTCCTTGGAGACCCCCAGAGCGGCCTCGGCTCCGGGTGGTGCGGGGTGTGGGGGCTGGGGGGGTCCCTACTGATGAGAACTCCAAATGCTCCCCAGCCCAGGCTGCTAATCGCTTCCAGATTGGCCGGGTCAGGGCCAGGGCCGCCGCCGCCTGGCTCCATAAACAGCCCATTGCTCCAGATGGTGGCTGGCTCCAGCCTGGCGAGCAGGTTCACGGGGGGTTGGGGGGGCGGCAGCAGGTGGAGGACCCCCACCCTGTCTCGTTGGGGCAGGGAGGCCCCAAGCAGCCGGCCTCGGCTGCCGCTCATCCATGCTGCTCTGAGTCAGGGACACGGGCCAGAAGGGGCTGCAGAGCTTGAGCCCATTGCTCAGAGGAGAGAAACTGAAACCCAGAAGGGTCAAGGGACGGTTCAAGGTTGGCGGTAGACAGAGGAAGGGGCTCCTGAGGTTGACACTGGGTTTGCTTTGTCTCTGTGAATCCAGCACACGGTGGGGGCACGGTGAAGACCCAAGGAGGGAAAGGAGGGCGGGAGGGAGGGAAGGAGACAAAGAGGCATATTGCTTCCTGCGTTCAAATTCTGGCTCTGGATTTTACTCCCGGAGCAAATAAACTATTTTTGCTCTCTGGGCCTTACTTTCTTCATCTGTAAAATCGGAATGGCTGGAGGTCAGACTTCAGCGGGTTGCTGGAAGAGTCCGTGAGGTGGCTCCTGTGAACCGCCGGGCCTTGTGCGGGTTGCAGACGTTGCTCAGTCTCCCTCCCCCTCTCCCTGACAGGCCTTGGATTCCCGCTTCTGGGAGCACAGGGGCCTCCTCCGGGAAGCTGCCCTGACTTCCCCTCAGACCTCTCCCTTTGTGCCAAGCACTGTGCCCTTCCCATGGCCTCTCTCACGGCTCCCCACTGGAACCCCTGCTATGGACCCTCGGGAGATGAGGGGATGGAGGGTCAGGAGGTCCCTGGGCTATACAGTCTCCACCTTCTCGCCCTGTAAATGAAGACACGGGACGTCACGGAGGGAGCGGGACATGGCCAAGAAGAGGCAGAGCTGTGCACCAGAGCTGCTTCTCCTGGTCACAGAGCTCCCCTGTCCCAAGTCAGGAGACTCGGCTGCTTCTCCCGGCCCTGCCCACTGACCTGAGAGCCCACAACAGGTCGGCTGTTGCCCTAGTTGATTCTGGGTTGTGATCCCCCAGAGAAGGGGTGTGGAGCCCTGGCCTGATACCCTGTCCCCACACCAGCCCAGAGCCCAGGCCAGGCAGTAGCCTCGTCCCAGGGGAGCAGGCTGCTGGACAAGCTGGGGGGATCCCCTGGTGATCATGCCTCCCTGCTCAGCGGAGCAAGGACACAGATCCCCAACAGCTGAGCCCCGGTCTCTCACTCTCTTAACCCATGCTTGGCATAGGACACCCTCAGTGAAGCTGGGTTGAGCCAGTGACCAAGTGGTCATACTATCCAGCCTGGCACTCTTCGGAGCAATGAACTTGTAGTAACTTTCGTATTCACATAAGCCACCGCGGGGGGCCTCCTGTTATTCCCATTTTACTGGTGAGGAAATGAGGCTCAGAGAGGTAGAGAGCCTTGCTCAAGATCACACAGCTGAGCTGGCCTTCGAACCCGGGCCTTCCAGCTCCAGAACACACGCTCTTAACCACAAGTCCCCACTCCCAGGGCAGCAGGGAGCCTGCAGCGAGCTGGGCCCCTGGCAGGTAGTAGGTGCTTTTCCTTGCCCCCCACCTCCCTCCCCGCGCCCCCCATGGCCCAGCGCCTAGATTCAGATTTCGGCCCAGCCTCGAGGTCAGCAGCCCGTTCTGCCCTGAACTGGGAGGAATGTTCGTGGTGGCCTCGGCCCGGGTCCGAGAAGAAAGGCAGCCTTGTGGGCGAAAGGTGAGCCGCTGGGTGGGCGCAGGCGTGTTTACCCAGGGCCGGGCGTGTGGCTCAGGGTGGCGCCGCTGTCAGCCGCGCCGGCTGCCCCGGGCCTGTGCTGGCCTCCAGATGTGCGCTGGCTCCAGCCGGCCGGGCCCCCCCACCCCATGCACAGAGGGGCTTTATCAAAAGCGGCTGTGAGGAGGCCCGGGAGGCCGCTTGGCTCCAGCCTGCTGGCTCCGAGCCCCGGGCCTGCAGAAGCCAGGCGAGCCGCACGCGGGCTTTTGTGCCTGGGGTCTGCAGCCGCGCCACTGCCTGACTGCTCTGCTGGCCTCGGACCCCCGGGGGGAGCCCCGCCGAGGGGTGCAGCCCCCTTTTCCAGGAAACCAAAGCTCCAGGAGCAATCCGGAGGGGTGGTAATTCAAGAAAACTTCTTTTTCATGCATTTTTCTGCATCCCTAAGGGGAAAGGTAACCCACACAGAATAAAAAAGTGCAAAACTCAGTAAAACTCGAGGGGTGTTAAAGGAGCAGGCCAAGGGGAAGGCACTCGTGGGAAGGATGAATTGCAGATTTGGGATGGCGGTTCCCTTAGCAGGAGGTGAGTCACGAGGAGGGGCTCGGTTCTCCCCCATAGTATTTCCTTTCTTGGGGTGGGAGTGGGGGGTGTCATTCTGTATGTTTTCTTTGGTGGCCGGAACTATTTTGCATTAATAAATAACAATAACTGGAGGACAAACCGAACAAACGAAGACTTCCTGCTGCTTCCGACCCTCAGGCCTCCCCCTGCTTGGAGTTGTCTTCCGATACCTTCTAGAGATTGCCTGAGAACCCACAAACAGATCCACACACATTCTCTTCCTGGTTCTGTTTTCGTCTTACTAATAGTATTCAGATAGACACTGCTTGGTGCCTGGTGTTTTCATTTAACGGTCTGTCCGAGGCTTCCCGAAGCCTTGTGCCTTTTCGTGGCTGTGTAGTATTCCATTGGCTTGGGGCTTGCGTTCATTCCCAGGGACCACGCTGCAGTGGACACCCCCACCCACCCACCTTGCACCTGTGTTTGGAGGCTCAGGAGTATTTTCTGGATGCTCAACTCTTAGAAGGAGGGCTGCAGGGTGAGTGCATCCAGTCTTCTGAGAGCCACGGCTGACTCGTCCTCTCTGAGGCTGGTGTCCTGTATTGTCTCACCAGCAGTGCAGCCCCACGCAAGGAAACTGAGGCACAGATGGTCAGCTCTTCTTAAGGGCGAGCAGAAATAGCTTCATGCGAGTCTCTCCCAAAAAACACACCAAAACACCTCTTTCTTGGTTTTGTTTCTTCCTGATTGTACAAGAGAAGCATGTCCCTTGCAGAAACTTTAGGAAGTACAGAAAAATCGCAGTTAGAAAATAAGGCTTCCGCCCTCCCTGCCACCCCCCAGCAGCCTCTCTGTCAGGACCACCACAGTCCCCTCCTCCCCGGTCTCCCCGCTTCCAGCCTTGCTCCCCCGCAGACCCTTATAGGCAGACAGGGAGGTTTTGCAGGCCCTCGCCGGGGACATGTGGCAATGCTGGGGTCATTTTGGGTTGTCGCGCTGGCAGAGGGGCATGCCACTGGCATCTGCTGGGTGGGGGCCCCTTCTCCTTCAGGGTCCGGGCTGGCCCCGGGACAGAGAATGATCCAGCTCCCATGTCAATAGCGCCCAGGCTGAGAATCCCGCGTTAGCCCCGAGTCACGCGCCGTCTGTCCTGTGCTCAGACCTCCCATGGCTCCCACCTCGTACAGAGGACAGCCAAGTCCTCAGAGCGGCCACGAGGCCCTGCAGGCCGTGCCCCATCACCTCCCCTCCCTCCCTCTCTGGGCTCCAGGACACCAGCCCCTCCTTCAGGGCCTCCGCGCCACCCACCACCATCTCTGTCAAATGTCACTTCCTCTGGGAGGCCTCCCTGACCTCTCGATTTAATATCTGCCCCTCCCTGATCCTTTCTGCCTTCTTTCTCCCTGGCACTTGGCCCTGAAGTCGTACTGACTCGTCTGCCGGGCTCCCCACCCAGGACACCAGCTCCGTGAGGGAGGGAGAGGGCCGCTCTGAGGCAAAGCCACCCCCGGCATGCAGTAGGGACTCCGCAGGCGCTCATGGATGGACAGTGGAAAGTCCTGATGTCTGGGCGCAGTTGCGGACAGAGGATCCGGATGCTGAAAGTTGGCCGCTGGGGTGGAGGCCCAGAGGGAAGAGCAGGCCCCCAAGGCCACAGGCTAGAATTTTCCTACACCCGGCAGCCCACCTGTGTCCCTTCCGGCAGCTGTGCCCCTGGGCCCGAGGTCCTGCCCTCATTACACCAAAGCTTCTCTCACCAGGGACAGCAGGAAAGATGGAGGGGATTCCAAAGGCAACTCCTGAACCACCTCTAACATTTATGGAGCACCAACTGCATACCCCACCTTGGACTTGGGCAGCAGAGGGATTGTATCTCAGTGATTTCCTGGAGGCCAGGGTTGGTGACAACCATCTTCCTGTCCTCAGGGCCTAGCACTACGGAATTTATGGAGGCTCTACCATGTACCGTGACTATACTGAACGTACCTTCTTGCAGGAGAGAGAAATTCTGGACTGCGGATTTAGGGCCGGAGAAAGTCAGTGCACATTTCTGTTGATGCTTCTAATTAATTTTTTTTTTTAACAGAAAGCAATCTTTTTGTAGATAAATAAAGAATTCCCAAGTAAGAAAAAAGGCAACCCTACCACCTACCGATGCTGGGAGGAAATTCAAGAGGCCTTGGAGCCCAGAGGGGATCCCTGGGGGTCTTGGGAGAGTCTTCCAGGAGGAAATGAGTTCTAGCAGAGGCCCCAGGATGTGTGGGCAGGAAAAACCCTGTGGGAAGCTGCTGCCCAGACCTGGGGTAGGGGGGCAGCCGGTCAGCTGGGGTGCTGATGGTCTGGCCCATTGCTGTGTGTCCCTGAGTCCAGTGTTTCTTGGTGGAGCTTATCACAGCCTCGTTCCTGTGATTATGTTCCTGTCCTGGGACTCTGTGAGGGCAGAGCCCACTCTGTCTCATCCACCTATCTGTCCCCAGGGCCCAGAGCTCACAGCAAGCACAAAACGCACATCCTTCCAGAAGCTCAGAATGTGGCTTTTTGGAAATCGGTCTTTGCAGATGTCATTAGTTTAAGGATCTTGAGATGAGATCCTACTGGATCAGAGGTGGGCCCTACCTCCATGATTGGTGTCCTAATGAGGACAGCGGAGGACACACAGACACGTAGACACCGGACTGATGTGTCTGTGAGCCAAGGGGACAGGCAAACATTCTGTCCTGGAGCCCCCAAGTAGGCATGGCTCTGCTGACCTGGGTTTCTCTTGTTTTAAGCCACCAAGTTTGGGGGACTTTGTTATGGCAGCCTCTGGACACTCATGAGGGTTGCTCACACGGACGAACAGGTAAGTGAGGGAACAAGCCAAAAGCAGCTTTGGTGGCTGTCCCCAGCCAGCTGTGTGTGGTGAGGCGACTGCCCTCATCCCCTATGACAGGGTTTGCTTTCTGGGTGCCTGCTCAGGCTGTGGGGCTGGGGAAGCTGGAGGTGGCCCAGCGAGGGAGGGGTGGGCTTGAGGAGGAAATCAGGTCGTGTAGACATCACACCCCCCTGCCCCATCCCCAGAAGCCCACATCCACACCCTGTGTGGACACCCAGCTTCTGAGGAACCTCACCCCTCCTGATGCCTTTTAGGTTCGCTGCAGCAGGTGCTTATCCTCAAATATGGACGCTCCTCAGAATGTCCACCCAAGTGACTCTCCTCACCTTCAGTTAGAGCCCAGAGCCAGGCTGTCAGGACGGAATTTCCTCCCGCCCTTTGTCCTTCTGCTGTGGCCTCTGGAGGTCAGGAGACAGTGGGATGCGGGGCGGTGTGTATGTGGGGGGGAAGCCTGAATCCTAGCTCTGCGCTGAGTGAGGCGGTGAGTGGCTGCTCCTCTCTGAGCCTCAGTTTCTCCAGCTGTAATGGGAAGAATGTCACCTGGCTTTGAGAAAATGGTTGTGCAGAGTGGATGAGATGAAGCTGGTCCCGGGCTCGTGGGGCACCTGGCCCATAGGTGCTTACTAAGAGAGTGGGCCCGGCATCCTGCTCTCCCAGGACATAGCCCTGAATCCTAAAGGGGGTTGGCCCTTCCCAGCCTCGGATCCTTTCAGAGCCCCAGTCGCTGGCCCATGGCCTGTCCAGTGGTCCCACAAAGCCACTCCACCCCCAAGGAGCTCAATATCTTTAGAAGGACCAAGGCTTGGATTTCATGCCCATAAAGTGCCTGAAATCAAAGCAGGGCTGGAGACACGGAGGGTTTTGAAGTTGGCGCAGGGCAGGAGGGGCCGTGAAATTCCCAGCAGTCTTGGCCCCTGTCTGGGAACCGGCATAAACGGGGGCCCCTGGCAGGAGGATGGTGGCCAGGTACAAGGGGCCATCTGTCATTTTAGCAATCACTTGAATTCCAATAAAGACTTAATCATACCAAGTTTTAGAGAAGACGATGGGGAAAACTCAGCTGGAAAACCCCCCTTTTCCGGTGCTAGAAGCAGGGAGGGAGCCAGCGGTCAGGTCCTAAAGCAAGGATCTCAATCCCTCCCCTGCCACTTACTTGCTAAATTGCCTGACCTTTCTGTGCCTCGATTTCCTCACCTGCCCAATGGGAGACAATCATCTCTCCCTCAAAAGGCTGCGGCAGGGGGACTTTAGTGGTTCTGCGTGACGTGCTGGCCCAGCCCCTGGGCATGGCTGGCGCTCGGCCACCGACATTGTCCTTGTCATTTTTTCCTAACGACACGAACATCAGCTTCTCCTGAACCGAGGGCCTCCTATGCATCGGGCACTCCACAGGCATCGTCCCAGCGAATCTTCCCACGGCCGCAGGAGGGGGGCATGGCGCGCACCCCCAGCTGCAGCTGGCGACCAGAGAGGACTGACTCTTGCCCGGGGCACGCAGCTGGTGGGGCTCCGGGCTGCGATGTAGAGCCCAGTCCTCCGGCTGCACCGTCATCCATCCTCCTCATCACTTCCCTTCAGGAAATCTGAGGAGCTAAAGGGAGGAGACAAAAGCCCCCCACGTTCCCACAGGTTGAGGCAGGGCTTCTCCACCTTGCATCCTTGACGTTCCGAGCTGGATCATCCCCTGCTGTGGGGGCTGCCCTGTGCGGGGTCTTCAGCAGCGACCCCTGGGCTCTACCCACCAGAGGCCGGTAGCTCCCCGGAGCTGTGACAACTAAAAATGTCCCCGGGCATGGCCACGTGTCCCAGGGAGGGGGCAG
Organism: Neomonachus schauinslandi; assembly: GCF_002201575.2. Classification (NCBI taxonomy): domain Eukaryota; kingdom Metazoa; phylum Chordata; class Mammalia; order Carnivora; family Phocidae; genus Neomonachus; species Neomonachus schauinslandi. The sequence continues at coordinate 126,991,027 of NC_058412.1, forward strand.
CAGGGCTGGAGTAAGGGTGTTAAATGTTGGAGCGTTTCCTCCCTGTCTACACGCACGCACGCACGCACGCATACTGACACACTTAAAAAAGACGAGCATTTCAGCCAAATCCTACGTTTTCCCATAAAAATACAGCTGGTGACAATCACACATGCGTTTGGCTTTGGCAAATCCATCTTCTTGGGACAGGGGGCTAAGGAGAGAGAGTGGGATGGTGCGTGAAGAAAGGGGTGACTCTGGCGCCCGTGAGCATGAGCAGGGGGTTGTGTGCGCTTGCTGTGCCTAGCAAACCGTAAGTTCAAAATCGAGGTTTTCAACCCCTATGCTCCTAGATCCTCTATGAGGTGCAGCAAAGAGCCGACTGGATTCTGGGGTGGAGGGATGGGGGCAGGTTTGGGGGGGCGTTTGTAGCCTCTCACTGGGACCTCTCTCAGGGACCACTGTGACCACGCCTGGGGTGGAGGTGGGGGCTTTTCTCCCTGACCCTGCGCCCCACTGTGGGGTTTCCAGAAACGCGGGCCAGCTGGTGCTCTGCTGAAGCAAACCCATTCTGTGATTTATCTGAGCAGAGCTTTGGTGGGGTGCAGAGACCCCCATGCACAGTCCACACAGATTCGTTCCTGGCTGGCCGGCTGGGGTCGGATCCCTCTTCTGTCGGCCTGAGGGTCATGTATCTATGATTTCATAAGAAGTGCTGGGTTTGGATGAAAATGTCAGGGGCCTCGGCCCAGTGGATCTGGTCCCGGGCTGGGGGTGAGCAGGGGGTTGGCGTTCCCCTCCTAGGGCTGAATTCTCAGAGGTGGGAGGGGGGCACTCAGAGCTCTGAGTCACAGTCTGTGGTCAGGCTGAGGGGACCAAGGCTCAGGGACAAGCAAACTGCTCAAGGTCACCCAGCACGCTGGCCTCTCTCAGCACCTTGGGGTCTGTGGGGAGGTTGGGGTCCCGGGGGTCAGCAGGAGCTGCAGGGGCCAGCAGACTTCCACAATCATTTAGGTCTCGATTTCTTCTTACGTAAAATGGGTTTGGTAAATAGTCCCTGCCTCTCAGGGCTGGGGGAAGATAGTTTTGTGATGTGCCCAGCACGCAGAAGATGCTCCTCAAGATCTGACAGTTATTCTTAGTCCCTGGGTCACCTGCCCCCCCTCGGGGGCCCAGAAAGAAAGCTCTGGACGAAGACAGCTTGGGTTCAGATCCTGGGTCTGGGGGGCCACCCCATACTAGCGGCTTAACTTCTCTGTCTCAGTGTCCTCATCTGAAAAATGGGGGCACCAACAACATCACAGGATAGTGGGGAAGAAGAGTGATATTGGGGGTTGGGGGTGTGATGCACTCCAGGCCCCGGGATTTAGTCTGTCCTGAGTAAACTGACCTCGCCAGGTTGGTCAAGGAGCTGACAGTCGTCGTGGTGGGGGAGGGGTGGGTGGGCAGTTAAGACCTGTGACTCGGAGGCCAACCTGGTCGGAGGGAATCTCACTTTGTGGCTCAGAGCTGTGTGATCTTGGGCCAGTCACTCAGCCTCTCTGGGCCTCAGTTTAATCCTGTTAACATCAGAAGACCCCAGGGTCATGCAGGAGAAGGCTGAGTGGGGCCTGGAGTCTAGTCCCGGCTCTGCTCTGGGCCCGGTGCAAGGCTCTACCTAGGAGGAGAGGTGCAGCCCCCCCCGCCTCCTGCCCCGGCGGGCTTATGCCTGCAGGAGGGGGACCTGTGCCTGATTTGAAAGCATGAGCAACAGAAGGCCTTTTTCTTTCCATCCATGCTGCTCCTGGGAAGCTCAGACTTGAGCCTTCAATTCCATTTCTACATTGCCCACTGTGACATCTGTCTCCCGCCCCAGCGTCTGTCCCCAGCCCCAGCTCTGGACCCACAGCCTCCTTGATCCCTCTGTCTGGAGTCACAGGTGGTGTAGCATACTCAGTGCTGAACCCCCCCCCCCCCCAAAACTGACTCCTCCGAGCGTTCCCCCTACCCCCCGTCGGAACAGGAAAAGGCAACTCCAGCCTCCCTGGGCTGGACCCAGGACCGGGATCTCTGCTCCTCTCCCCTCACCCCTGCACCCACTCCGTGGGCTTGCTTTCCGATCATTCTGCATTTCGTGAATCTAAGAGGCTGTGGAAAATGGGAGACATACGATGGGAAAAAACGTGCATCCTTGAATCAGTGAAATGCCGTGTCCAGCATCCAAGCACCCCTCACCTGGGCTCCTGGGACTGCCTGTGGCAGCCCCATGCTCTCTGCCCGCCCTCCCCACCCTGTCCATCTCCATCAGCTCCCTGTCCCTTGCTTCCACCCTCACCCCCCACGGTCTGTCCTCCGCCTGCGGCTAGAAGGACTCCATGAAAACCCGACTCACATCCTGTTCCTCCTTTGCAGTTTCTAGCTCCCTTAGAGAAAAGGGCAAATCTTGACAAGGTCCTACATGATGTGTCCCTTGTCACCCAGACCTCATCCTCTTCCTGATCCCCTCCCTCCCTCTGCTCCAGCCTCATGAGCCTCCTGGCTGTTTCTCCAACAAATCAGGCATGCTCCTGCCTCAGGGCCCTTGCACTGGCTGCTTCCTCTGCCCAGAATATTCTTCCCCCAGGTACCCACATGACTCACTCCCTCATCTTCTTCAGGTCTTCGTTCAAATGCCACCTTCTCAAATAGCAGGTCTTTCCTGCCCCACGTCAATCACCCCCATCTGCCTACCCTGCTTAATTTTCCTCCATAGCATTTATCACCAACTAATATTCTACATAATTGAATTTTTACTTGTTTGTTTCTTCCTACCCGCCTCCATGGTCGCCACCCCCAGAAGGTCAGTTTCACAAAGACAAGTGTTTCTGGCCTGTTTTGTTCTCTGCTATATTCCCTGGGCCTGGGGCCTCATTAAATATTGTTGAATGGATGAATCTGGAGGTGTGGATGCTGCCATACCCCTGGGCTATCTGGGAAGCTTTAGGGAGCTCTATGATCGGGAATCACCCTGGAAACTGTAGCATGCAATACTACCTCGGCACCATGGGTCAGCATGTTCTCAGTTGGGGTTTGTGGGAAACGGGGCAGCTGAGGGTCCTGGTGTTTACAGTCAGATTCCCAGAGCTGGGTCCCGATCAGGGGCTGGGGCAAGAAGGGGAGACGAGGGGGTCTCCCGGATCTGGCTTCAGGCCTCTGACCACAGTGTCAAGTTTGTGGAGAGAAAGATCAGGAAGGCGGTGGGGTCAGTGTGGCCGGAAGTGGCCGGCCCAGTCTTCTGGCCTGAATTATCTGGGAAGAAAAATAATCACATTCCAAGAAACCCATGGCTTGGGCGCCGGAGCCACTTGTGGGGGTGGGGTGAGGGGGCGAGGGGCAAGGCTGGCCGGTAGGTGGTGGCCCTGCCTGAGGCTCAGAGAGGTCAAATGGTCAGGTCGGGGCGACCTCAGATGGCTAGGATTTGGACCAGGCCGGGGGAGGTGCCCCCAGATTGTGAATGGCTGGGGCATGGCAGCCAGGACACAGCTCCTGGGGAGGGGAGACCACCGCTGTAGACTGGGGTGCAGCTCGGGGGCCCTGCAGCTGGCTGTCCACTCCCGTCCCCCAGATCCTGGTGGGGGCACCTGGCCCACAGAGGGGGCTACTGACCCTACAAGCCACCGATAGGGCCCAAGAGACCTGATGGCCCTTCCTAGGATGGTCCCGAGGCCCAGACCTGGGGAGAATGACAGAGGTTGGTAATAATAGTATTGATAAGAGCTCATATTATAGACTCTTTCCTGTACTGTCTCATTTTACCCTCACATCACCTCATGAAGAGGTCACCCCATTGCCATCGCAGGTCCCCAAGGACCTGTGGGGTCGGTCTCCATCTCACTCCTACCACCCAGATCCTTAAACACTCTCTTCCAGCCACACTGGCCTCTTTGCTGTTCTGTCATCCCATCAAACTCATGCCAGCCTGAGGACCTTTGCACCTGCTGTTCCCTCTGCCAATTCTTTCTCTAATCAGCACTCAGCTCAGAGGTTACCTCCTCAGAGGTCTTCTCTGACCACACATCTAAAGCAGTTCCCTGCCCTTTCTCCTATCACATGAGCTCACTGTACTGTTTTTAGTGCCCCAATCCAGTTGTTAAATTATCTTGTATATTCATTATTTCCTTACTCTGTGTCTCCCATGCCCGGAATGACAGCAGTGTAAGGGCAAGGGACTTTTCTGCTCTATCCTCTTCTGCACCCCCAGTGCCTGGCACAGAAGAAGCCCTCCCAATATGTGTTGAATGAACAAGTGTCAAAGAGACAGACATGTCCTCTCTCTGTGCCTCACTCGTGACTGGATGTGCCAACAAGTCTACCTTTTAGGAAAGATCTCATTTCATCCAGGCTGGACTCCAACACAGGATGGGTTGGGGGTGCTTCTGTGGCCCCCAAATCATGGCCTTTCTCTGAGGGCAGGGCTGATGTTCCTGGAACTTCCTGCCCACTCCGGCCCAGGGAAGTCAGATGTCAGCTCAGCTCCCCCTCTCCACCCCATGCCTCTTGACAAGCCTACGTGGACTCTGAGCCAGTTTGTAGAACACAGACAAGGGGGCTCAGGCCAGATGTGGGGGGATGTCTGGGGCTGTGCAGGGGCCCTGACAGCCAGAGGTAGAACTGGAAACTCATTCCCAGCCGGCCTACTACGGCTGAGGCCAGAGCATGTGTGGGAGAGGCCTGAGATCAAGCTGATGAAACCAGAGCAGGAGCAGCTGGACTGGGTCTGTTCATTCATTCATTCATTCTTCATCAGGCATTGCCCCCGTGCCCAGCACAGCACATCCGTGTGTCTACTTATCCATCCGTTCAGGCACTGTGGACTTTTAATGTGATGATGTGACATACATCTTCCTACCCCAGGGCCTTTGCTCTTGCTGTTTCTTTCACCTGGAACTGTCCACCCTGCCAGGTTCTGGGCACGGCAGGCCCTTCACACACTTGGGAGTCACCTGCTCAGAGAGGCCCTTCCATCCCCTTCATTTACTTAGGTATGTGCTTAATGCTTCAAAAATGACATTGTCCATTGTCCATCTCCCCCATTCAAACGTCAGCTCTGCGAAGGCAGGGGCTCTTTGTTTTGTTCCTGGCTGTGTCCCCAGCAGAGTGGTCAGCACAGAGAAAGCACTTGGTAAATGCTTGTTGGATGAATGCTCTCCTGGGAAAGCTCAAGGATGGGGGTGGTTCCTAAGCCAGAGGATGGGGTGACCTGCAAATTGGGGCCTGGAGGGAGCCTGGCGGGGGCGGGGGGGGCAGGTGCAGAAACAGAGGGACATGGTTTTATCTCAAAATGCCTTCCTCCAAGGCAGCATTAAAAGGTAGATCAGAGGTGGCAAGTGGTGATTAAAAGTTAAAAAAAAAAAAAAGCCTTTAATCCATTGCCACCAAAAAAATTGAGATATTTTACTAAATCCTGATGTCTGGCTTCTCTCTTGAAAAATCAAAAGATGTGGCCATCCTGAGCCCATATTCCAGGGGCAAATAGGTCAAGTTTCCAGTTCGCAGCGGCCCCCATCAGGCCCTTGGGGCGTTTGGGTTTGTGACCGCCCCAGCCAGAGGCTGCAGGAGTGTAGCTAGGGTGCACCAGGGGTAGAGCTCCTCCAGGTACGGGGAAGGAGGTTGCACACCCTGTCCCCGGGTTTCCTGCAGGGCCCCTTTTGCCCAATGCACACTGGCAGACGCCTGAGAGCCCAGCTTAGAAGTGGTTCCTCCCTGCCACATCTGTCCCTGGGGCCGGGCTGGGAACCGAGGTGTGGCCCGCCGCGCCGGTGCAGCGGTCCGCAGCGCGCGGGCGCCCTCTGCTGGCCCATAGCGGGCGTGCAGGTCTGAGCCAGAACTGGGCACCAAGGGTCAGAGACCTGGGAAATTTCTTTTCTATTCTGTTCAGTAGCTAACTAACGTTTCCCGAGGGTTTGCTGTGTGCTGAGGACCGTAAGAATCCCACTACACGTAAAACCTCTGGTAATCCTTAGAGCAACCCTGTGAAGTGGATACAGAGAGGTTAAGGAGCCGGCCCAGGGCCACACAGCGGGTACACGGATGAGCTGGGGTTGGCCCACCCGACTCCTGGCCCCGGGGCCCTGCACTGGGGTCCGGTGAAGTAGATTATGTGAAGATCTCACCTCTGCTCACACATTTCCATCTACTCAGCATTTACAAGCTTCACCTGGAAGGGCCAAACTCAGCCGATTCCTCCACCCACTCACCCACCCACCCTGCTGCCCAAATGTCATTTAGTGAGTTCATGGCAGAGGCAGGTGGAAGCGTCCCAGGCCATTGAGACCCTCCCCTCCCCCAGCTTCTCACTGTCCATGGCTGGAAGAGGAAGGCCCAGGTCCAGCTCTGAGGAGTCAATTCACGTGCTCATTTAATGTGTTCTAACCTCAGCATTGCTTTTCGGTATTGGGGGGCACAGCAGGGAACACACCAGATGAGGCACTCGCCTGCCTGAGATCCACTCCAGCGAGGGAAAGAGGAATAACTAAACCAATACAACAGATCGTTAGATATTAGTAATTGCCAAGAACAACACACAATCAGGCGATGTGAACGGAGAAGGGTGGGGGCTGGGAAGGCCTCTCTGGAGAGGACACACATGAGCTGCTGTCCTGGGGCTGGGGAGCCGGCCACACAGAGAAGAGCGAAGGCCACTCCAGGCTGGGTTTGTGTGTGGAGACGGGGCACAGCTGAGAGCCCAGGACGCTGGCGGTGGCTTGGGCTGGGAAGGTAGTGGTGGATGTGAGAACTGGCTTCCAGAAGCACGATGTTTCTTAGTGCACCTACTCATTGGCATGAGGTCTGTGCTTTTCCAAGCACCGCCGGGGGCAGGGCACACAGGAACACACACCCCGTCACGCAGCAAGCTCTGGGTGGGGTCAGGAAGCCACTCTGCTGACCACGTGCCTGTCCCCTATTCATTTACGGGACTCTGAGATAGGCCTTGAGCAGGGACTGAAAAGGTCCCCAGCCGACCACAACGGAAGGGTTCCCAATTTGAGCTACTCGTACCACAGGGCCCTTGACGGCTGGTGAGGGTGGCCACCCGTCAGCCAACCCCGTCAAGTACAGTAGACCTATTTATGCTTCAGATGCCCGTCTCGGACAGTGAGAAGTCCTTTAGGTAAGGCACTCGCACGGATCAGTAGGAGAAAGGAACAAAGAGGACACGGTCGAGAGGGAAAAACCAGGACTTTTCAACTTGAGAAGACACACCCTCACCCATGAGAACATGCACATGAAACTACGGGACAGCCGCTCAGCTCAGAGAGGGGCAGGCAGGTGAGAACGGGCCCATGTCATATAGCAGCTGGAGGCCTCACAGTATGATGAGAGAGACAGGGAGGGGGGGACCTGTCCCCCATGTTGATGGAAAGGGGTGAGTTGATGCGTCTCTGGTAGACAGCTTGGAAGTCCGTAGAGGGAGAAGCCCACTCCCAGGACTTGACTCCACAGATGTGCACCTGCACGTGCATGTGCGTGCACACACAAATGCGTTGCAAAACATCAGGGACCACCTCTGTGTCCATGAGGGCCAGGCCACCCGGGTTGGGGCAAGCCATGTACTGGGTGCTCAGCAGCTGTTCAGAACCGCACGCTGTTCCCTCCGTGCCGCTCCACGGCGACCTTGAGAGCCTGTTTGGGAGGAAAACATCCAGGGCAGGAGCGAAGTGGAGACCACCTTCCCAGTTACGCTAAACACAACGGTGGGAAGGAGAGATGAGAGGACGAAGGAGCATGGGTCTGCACACGCGTACTGGATCTCAGAGGGACCCACAGCCCAGGTGCTGGTCTGGAGAGGACGGGGTCAGAAGCGGGAGAGGACCTCACCTTCCATTCTATTCCCTTTCTACTGTCTGAAGTACTTCCTAGGTCCACGTATTCTCTTTCGTCAAGACAGAAATGGGAGTCTCCAGCTCAGGTGTGCAGATGAGTGTCTTTCGCAGGGGATGTGACGTGCTTCCGTCCTTTGCCACCAGCGTGGCCATCTCCTCTGCCCTTATCACAACTGACAATACAGTCTGCTTCTCACCAACTGGACACTTTCACATCTTAACATTTCTGGATTGGGACATTCCTTATAATCAGTAGGGTCTCTTTTTTTAAAAAAGATTTTTTTTGACAGAAAGAGAGAGAGAGAGGGCGCGTGTGCACGCACAAGCAGGGGGAGCAGCAGAGAGGGAGGGAGAAGCGGGCTCCCTGATGCGGGACTTGATCCCAGGACCCTGGGACCATGACCTGAGCCGAAGGCAGACGCTTAACGACTGAGCCACCCCCAGGCGCCCCAATCGGTAGGGCCTTACACTTGTAACTGACAGCATTTTTTCTTGGTGGTACATAAAATAATGGTACATCTCAGTGGACTGCATTTGACACAGTGAAACCTGGGTCTCTCTCCCGTGGGTCCTGCAGCAACTCTGGTTTCTTAGAACCTTCCTCCTGTGCCACAGGTGGTGCTGCCCCTGCTCTGACCCCTGGTATGTCCTGGGGGGCAAAGGCCACCATGATCACCATCTTGGGAGGGTCAAGGTGCAGCCGGTGACAGAGCCTTAGGGCCGAACAGCTCTCCCGTGGCCTGCCGGCTGCATCGGCACTTTGTTCTGCGCACGGAATGAAAAGTTGGTCAGTCGACACACTAGTGTTGGGAGATCTCACATAAAAATCTGCATTGTTTGTCTTGCAATCAAAGAGCTGGCATTCACGGAGTCCACATCCCTAGCACACGTACCCACCCCCCCCCCCCCCCCACTGCCCCGCCTGCACGGCATCAGGCACACGCCCGAACTCCGTGTTCTGGTTCAGAGTGAGACCGTGAACACACACTGTGTTGTCTCGCGGCAGCTAGGCCTTAGGCTCTAGCACGAAGACCTCCCCTCCTCCAAGGTCACCTCCAGGCAATGTGAGGCGGCTTGGACTAAAAGCAAAAGCAAGTAAAACTTCATGTCATCCCAAGAAAGCCCTCAAGATACATCCAGTTACCATGTGTACGGCTCAGAGCTATGTAGTCTGTACGGACTCCAGCCCAGCAGAGGATGACTCGCAAGCTGCAAAGAAGACCTGCTTTCACAAGCTGCCCTTTCTTAGAACTTCCTCCTCTGCTGAGTAAGGAAGGGGAGTTCCCTAATGCTACGCCCCAAGGGGTTCTGATGACGGAGTAACATGGAGCAGGCACGAACAAGGAAGGGGAACGTGGTTGCGCATCCACGAGTTCCCTGGGAGCAGGGAGGGGGCACAAAAGGGCAAGAGGCCGAGCAGGGCGCCCTGACAGGGCGGACAGGGCTGCAGCCCATGGAGTCCGTGCCATGGACTCGACACCATCACAAGGCACCAGTGTCAGGGCTGCCCCCACCCAGAAGGCTCCAGGAACCTCCCCAGCAGAGCTGAGACGAAGCTCCAGAGCCCTCATCTCGAGATCAAAGTCCAAGGTCATGGGGTAGTGGAGACCCAGCATGGTTTGCTGTTGGTGTATCAGAAGGGGTGCTTCCTCTCCCACTCAGATTACCCTGGAGACCTCCGTGCACCCCCACACCCTGCAGACACCCTGCAGGTCTACACAGTGAGAAAGAACACAAGTATCTTCTCTCAAGAGCAAAGACCTGGCAGGCGCTGGGGACTGGAGGCATGTGAGCTGAGGCCACCTGGTGAAGCAGTGCGCTTAGCCCCCGGATGAGCGCTTCTTCTGTGCCCTAAATTGAGGCCCGGACGGCAGACATACCTGTAAACCCATCAGCAACAATGAGGAGCAAATCACATGACTCTGGGACATAAGCACAAATCAGACTCCATTATCACAAGACGGTTCCAGCTGATTTTCCAAAAGCTCTGAGGTCAGTTCTGTGTCGTGCACTAAGAAGGTGAAAGGTGCACTCTAGCATTTCAGATGGCTCTTCTCTCTGGAGGTCACGCAGCCCATGAGAGTTGCCACCTTTAGAGTTAGCCCTGAATTTGCCTTGGGGTTTTCCAGGAGCATTCTGAAATAATTTTAGAACCTCCCCTGTCCCTTCCCTCCCTCGGGGAAGCTAAGGACTAAGAGCGAAGAACCCACAACTGGAAGGCAGCGATTCACTCCGGAGGCCTCCGAGGGACCCATATGGCAGAAATTTGGGCAGTGCTTTCTGGAGGGTGGCCTGGTAGGAACAATCTGGCTCCACCCAGGCACCAGGTTCTGACATGTGAGCTGGCCCCGACAGCCACGAAAGAATGGCCTGGCTCCTGGCACAGGACACCAAGGTCATGACTGCTGGAGGTTGGGACCACAGCAGGAAGTTCAAATCCTGGATAAAAACAGCCACAGACACATTTCCACTCCGTACACAGTAGGTAGTAGACAAACTGTCAATTGTCAGGCAAAACTCGTCTCCAACACCAGAAATCCATGTGAAAGTCCTATATTTCCCTTCCCAATAGACTACTAAATCCAGCTGGTAAGTAGGTACTAGAGGGGACTTAATAGCTGGAGTCCCACAAAGCTACTTAAAGGAAAGACTCCCCTGCCCCCGCCCTTTTCACCATAACCTTGTCGGACAGGGGTTGGCAAACTGTGGTCCATGGGCCAAATCTGGCCCACTGCCTGTTTGATGAAGAAGGATTTCTACAGATGAACATTTACAACGGACTTGATATATCATACAACGGATTTGATAAATCATACAACAGATTTGATAAATCAGGAATACTAACTTTAAATTCCAGTAAGCAAAATGTTATCCTCTAAAAAAAAGAATTCCATTTCTCTCATTAGTTGACCTGTAACATTAGAAAAGAACTATACTCAATTACTAGATTTTGAATTCCATCAATAAACAATTTTGTGGAAATCTGTTTTCTCTCACTATATAAATATTTACATAGTACCTTTAATTTTGCCTCTTGGCTCACAAAGCCCAAGTATTTACTTACTTAGGCCCTTGGAGGAAAGAGGTTTGCCGACCCCTGATTTAGGACATCAGTTTGAATCCCAAAGCATCTAAAACATCAAAGTCTGTTCCTAAATTACATGCCAAGAGGAAGAAGGGCACAGCTTCTTAAATATTAACGCACACTTTTTTTTTTATTATATTAAAATCAGGCAATGGTATGACAATAAAAAGGCTGCTTATGGAATACTGTTATGTTCAACTTTACTTACAGGATGTTAAATCCTTAGAACTAAGGTATCCCCCAGAAAAAGATTAATGGAAACATCGATTGCTTTTCAGACTTGATAGTTGCTGCTTCAAAAGGTGGTTTTATACAAACACTAAATTAAAAAAAAAAAAAAAAAAACTTTAGAACACAATGAATCGCTTTTATTTTGGTATGCATCCACATCTCAGCATTTAGTGGTCCTGAACAGAAAAGTGGAAAAATGCAGCAATTTGCCAGGAAGTCAAGCCCGCCAATTTCGGGGATCTGCTGTGCACACCGAGTTCTTTCTTAATCCCTGCTGAGGACCGGGGGAAGCAGCAGCACCAAAACCAAAGTATGCACCGAATTCAAGGTTCTTTTTCGTTCCAGTTGTCAGATTCCAAACTAGACCCAAATGGATTGTAAGATGACCACGTGAGAACCCTGTTTAAAACTTCAATTTTTAAAAGCCAAAGCAATTACAGGAAAAGAAAACAATTCATTCAGAGGGATCGTGTGTGCTTACAAGTGTCTTCTGTGGCCTTTCTCCAAGTTTAACCACCAAGCACTTTGAGAGCTGGCAGGTCTGAGTACCCCTGGTGACTGTTCTTTTCACTTTATCAAAACCTGAGCTAAAAAACCGCATCAGCTGACGATGACAGCAGAAGGTGGCAGGGCTGAGGACCCAATATTCATTCCCAGGCTGGTGGAGAGTGAGTAAATGTGGTTCCAAAACTAAATGAGGGAAGTCAGAGACTCTTTCCAACCTTACCTGATGGCTTCTGGCCAAAGCAAGGAAGTGTCGTGGACAGTGTTGGGTGGTAATGGTGCAAAAAGGGTCTTGAGGAGGAGGAAGGAAAAAGCAGCACCCCTCGATTAAGGTGGGGGAGAAGATATGGGAAAGCCCTGAATTCCTCACCAAAGGCCAATTTCAGAGGGGAGCGGAGGGGGTTACAATCTATGCTTCGGCCAAGGGTGGTCATGGGAAGTGGAGAAAGGATGATGGCTTAGAGGGGGGAGGGCATCATTTAAGACTTAAAAAAAAGAAACCAGGGGTGCAGCTGGAGCACCCCCGCACACCCAGCAGTAGTCCCACAGGCTGCGACCTGAAACCTTCACACCTACTCTAGCAAGCCACCCCAAGCTGGAGGGCTGTTGCAGGGATGGAGGGAGGGAGGGAGGGAAGGAGGGGAGGAGGCAGGGAGGCAGGGGGAGGAGAAGGGGAGAAGGCAGAGACCCCAGGCCATGTAATCAGCAGCAAGGTGATTGTGTGATGTGTCTTTTCACAGTTGAGTTAGATGTGCCCCACCGGTTATGATGGGAATCAATTTAAATATACTTTCCTGATCCCAGAAGTTCAACTATGTGGACAGTGGTTACACTTGACAGGATGATTTGTTATAGCACAACTTATATATTTCAAATGGACAAAAAAATTAGTATCGTTTACAGTATCTTAAGATAAACTGCCTTTGAATGGGAGCTTCCTTTCCAGTACTTTGAGGTCTACAAGACGTATCTAGAAAATGTACTACTGTGGAAAATGACTGCTTAAATCGAATGGGGGGGAGGGGGGAGGGCCTGTGGTTTCTCTTTTTGATTAATTGCTGTAACACTGTCCTTCAGGCGGCTGAGGGAGTTTCATGTTTTCTTTAGACATCATTAGGCGCCGGAGCTCTTGCAGGACAACTTTGATGCTATATGAATTCTGCCATTTTGCTAGCACTGATATGGCTCTTGGGTCCACCTACGAAAAGGCAAACAAAAAACTGTCAGGGTCTCAAACAAATGCACTGCTATGTGCTGGAGTAAAGCTGCAGATAGGAGTAAAATGCATTTTTCCAGTTGAACATGCCCACCACACAATGGTATCTGACATGCGGAAAATACCTGCGTGATCCCTCCCTCCGGTCAGTCTGTGTTTCCTGGTTTGTGTCCCAAACCCTCACCATTTGGGAGAAGGAAACTATGGATAAGTAAAGCCACCCTTAGAGAAACGGCCCTGACACTTGGCAAGAGTCCAGCTGGCTCTAGAACAGTGACCTGCTCTCCTGGACAGGCTGCTATGGCTCAGGGTCCTTTCTCAACGCCACATCCAGGTGGTGGATGCTAATGGCGCACAGGGCCGTAAGGAGCAAAGGCGAGCGGTGGCCCAGATCCACGCTCTCGTGACAAGGACCTGCCTCCGAGTCACACTCTCAAGTTTGTGCAGCAATTCCCAAAAGAAATCTCCCAAAGTGTGGGTCGAGTTCTGGGTTCAGGACTTTTGGTGGAACTCAGATGCAACATGAAACACTGAACACACAGCAACGAGGCTCATCTCTTTTTTGCTTTTCTTTCAAGTCTTCTGAATATCTCAAAACAAAGGCTTAGCTCACATGATGCTTAACGTGTAAAACCCTTCAACGCTTGCTCATCCCCCCTTTGAACAAGAGAGCAGGTCTCAAAGGCTCAACGCCTTTGGCAAGAAACCTATGGAGGAAGAATTTATTAGCATCTCTTCGATTTTGTAGTATTTACTATTGCCACTACTGCCTAAGTTCTTATGTCAAGTGAGACTGGTTTTCCATTTATGGTAATAAAAATAAATTTAAAAAGCAAGGCCATTAAAGGAGAAAAAATAGCATGTATCGTAAGTAAGGCTCGGGAAGTATGAGTATGACCCTGGACAGGACTTTGCACCCACAGGCTCCTCATCTCTACCTCATGAGGGTGCATCATGAAGACAGAATGAGCTCCTATCTCAAGAGAGCCGCACGGTGTTGGTCCGGAGTGAGTATGGCACGAACGATGATTTAAATATAGGTAAGGGTTAGGGCGCCTGGGTGGCTCAGTCGTTAAACGTCTGCCTTCGGCTCAGGTCATGATCCCAGGGTCCTGGGATCGAGCCCCGCATCTTGCTCCCTGCTCGGCGGGAAGCCTGCTTCTCCCTCTCCCACTCCCCCTGCTTGTGTTCCCTCTCTCGCTGTATCTCTATCAAATAAATAAATAAAATCTTTAAAAAAAAAAAAAATAAATAAATAAATAAATATAGCTAAGGAACAGGCCCTCACCCCGAGTCTGCGTATGTTCATACTGCAGTATATTTCAGCATCAAACCACCAAGAAATATATGGACTTAGGGCCACAGCGCCCCTGATGTTTAAGTACAAAGCATTTCTCAACCCAAAGGAACAAGTATGGGCAGGAAAAACAACTTACCACTCCATTAGAACTATTAACTCCATTCATATTAATTTTTGTTACAAATCTTACAAAGGGGGGTGCTTCTGGGTATTTAGGTCCACATTCTATTTTAAGGCTGTATATTCGGTTTTCATAAATTGTCTGGAAAAAAAAGGTACAGAGACGTGAGGCAATTACAAACTATGAATTCAAAAAGGCAGATCTTTTGAAACCCCATTTATTCCTGCCTGCAGAACTGGTGCACGTGCTTCCTCTACACAGAGGCTGTCTACCTGTTACCCGTGAAGTCAGTAGTAACTAGTCCCCACACTAGTGTCTACGAACTCTTACCTCGGGAGAATACAAAGAAAATTTACAACAGTATCACTGAAATTTCAAGTTAGTGTTATTTAAGTCCAACCAGATGGACTTGTTTGTACACTAATTTCTCTACTTTGCAGACCCGTCCCGTGCTCTGGGCAATGCTGTGTAAGAGGCATTCTTTACTCTGGGAAGCCACACTAAACGTATACTCACACCAGGGTCACCAGCCATTGCATTCACTACCACCATGTGCAAAGCATAGAACAGGCGGCTCTTTAGAAGAACTTCAAAATGAAACACAAGTTAGGGGGTGTAGGTGCAGATACGAGAGCCGCTTTCCCACTACCTCCTTACTCTGGGGCTGTGCGCCGCACCATCTCTCCCTGCAGGCTTTACATCGACCTGAGAGATTACAGGCATGTAGTGGGTGAGGCGGGCAGCCACGGATGCCAGGCCCGCAGAGGAAAAGACTGTCCTTCTTCAAACGCCAACCGCGGCTCTGTAGAAAAAACTGGAAAGTCCAATCCCCCACGGCAATGAACTTTTCCCTGTAACTTCCACCCGATGAGCAGCAAAATGTGCTGCCGGTAGCAGGCTGTTCCATCTGCCTAGAGCGCCCTGCCACCCCCCCGAACTACTGCACATCCATCAAGACCCAGCTCAAACATCACCTGCTCAAACTTCACCCAGTTCAGTCATCACACAGGTTAGTCCACAGCTTTCTGTCCTCCATGAAGTGGCAATGTTATCATTTACATGTCTAAAGACCACCCTGAAAGGTGACGTGTCCCCATTAGGTTGGTCCCCTCGAAGGCAGGGCAACCCACCCTCCAATGGGTCCCCGTCCAGGGCACCAGTGCTCCCGCCTTCCTCAGTGCCACCTGCACAAGAAACGGCTCCTGTGTAAACAGCGACATCTAGTTGTCTTTGGGGGGAATCAATTACAGAAGATGTGATTTCAATCCTTGAAAACATTCCGTCTGAACAGTGGTCTAGCCCTAAGAAAAACGCTGGAACATATTTTAAGATTCAGAAGGCATTCATAATACACCCATAGAAACCTTTCACATCCACTTAACAGGTACTCCAAACTGTGACAAACCTAAACTCAGTTCTGGATTTCCACCCACCCTCAACCTGCTCTTCCTCTCTTCTTCCTTTATAAATGGCACCACCACCTAGCAGTTAGTTAAAGCAAAACCTAGCAGCCAGCCACAATTCCCTTTTCTCTTACCCCCTACCTTCTTATCAAAAGGTTTTAGCTTCCACCTCCAAGAGCGATCCCACACCCACCCACTTCCCTCTACCATGCCCCTCGTCTCAATCACCCCACGTCTCTGCTCTTTCTTGCTCCCCCTACAATCTGTTCTCCATACAGCAGCCTGGCTGATCTTTCAAAACCAAGAACTTAACCCCTCCAATGGCAGCTAGTGACCCGAGAAGGAAGCCCATGTTCTTGGATTGGACCCTGCGCACCCCACCTTCCTCTTGTTTCTTCTTCTTCCTCTCCATCTAGCCCCAACTTCTCTCTACCTTGGGGTCCCAACACCAGTTGCTGTTCTGTGTCCATCCTGCAGCTCTTTGGCTCAAGGGCACCTTCCTCTCAGAAGTCCTCCTGACTCCCCATCTGAAGTCTTCTGTCAGACCTCCCTTGATAAACTAAGAACAAGGAGGGTGGGGGTCTCAACAGAACTGGTACTCAAATGTTCCTTGACTCGAATATTGCTCTTTGCAAGTTTATAAAATGAATAGCTTGCTGCAACTAAGGTGCTCCCTCAGAAGACAAAAATTCACTGCGTCAACACGACAAGAAGGAAGCAAACAGGGATTTATGGAAAATATGATAAAAGGTCTATATTCAGCACCTAGCACAGTCTCCATCAGCAACTATGCACTCGGCAGTATCTGTTGACTGCATGGATCCCAAGTTCATCTCTGGATGTCTGTCCTACATTCATACTCAATGGTTTTGTCACACAATTCAGATAGAATTTCTTATATAAAATAGTCCCCGAGGGCATGGGCTTGTGGTAAGTATCAAAATCAGTAAGTCTTTTAAAAAATATTCGGTATCACATTTTGGAGGTTCTGATGCACCAGTGTATTCACCTGCCAGTATGCTCTGTGGCTTATCAGTCTCGAAAAAATTTCACTAATCATTCTATTAACAACAGCATCAAAATGGCTAAGAAGGTGAGCAGCTTGGTAACAGGATTCTGACTATTACATATTTTAAATCTTACCACTTTCGACACTATGAAGTCTAATTTAAAAATGTGCATTCTATGACTAACTTCTTAGAAGGCAAAAAATACCAAATTTCTGACCATTGATGTTCAACTGGCAACTTCACTGGAACACAGTAAAAAATGCCTCAAGTCAAGTGAACATAAAGACACCTGAAGGATCATTAAAAAGTACAAAGCAAGACTTCTGTAGAAAACAGGGTTCTGGTGTTCTTCTTTTGTTTTGTTTACTAGTGTTCCAAGACCTGCTTTGTAAAAAGGTTTCACCAAAGAAAGGAATTATGCCTGAAGAAGAACTGCTAGAGCATTCTATGAGGAACACTTCTCAAGATTCATTATCCTGCCTTCCTACAGGCAGACTTGTACTTATGAAGCTTGAGCTTCATGGGGCAATTTGACAGCGCCTATCAAAATGTGAAACAGGCATGCTTAAACCAGCAAGACTATTTCTAGGAACTTCCTACAGGCAGACATGCACAAAAATGTGAAGCATTAAAAAAAAAAGTGAAGCATCATCTGCAATAGCAAAAATAACTATAAACAATCTAAATGTCCACCTGCAAGGGACTGACTGAACAAATATGGCATATTCCTAAAACTGGATACTTTGTAGCCTTTTCAAAGGCTGAGGCCCAGACACATACATGGAAAGACTGCCAAGACATGGGTCTTGGTACAGCCAGCCAGTTGCACAATATGTACAACCTATAAAAGCAGACAGACACCCCCCTCCAACTGAGGCTGCATTAATGTGCACACACGTTGTTTCATCCACTAGACACTACAAGCCTGCAGCCTAAAGATGACAAACTTTTCCTGGGCCTAAAATATATATATGAGAATCCCAGCCGAATCATGATGAAAAACGTCAGATAAATTCCAATACAGACCTTCTACAAAGTACCTAACCAGTATGCCTCAAAATTGTCAAGGGCAACAAAACCAAGAAAAACCTGAAATTGTCACAGGCATGAGAAGCCCAGGATATGACAATAAAAATATAATGTAGTATCTCGGATAGGATTCTGGAATCGAAAATACACACAAGGTAAAAGCTAAGAACACCTGAAGAAGATACGGACTTTAGTTAATAGTAATGCATCAGTATGGGGCCACTGGTGGTGACAAATGTACCATCCCAATATAAGATGCTAACAACAGGGGAAACTGGGGGAGGGGTACACATGGAACTTTCCATACTACCCTTTCACTTTTTCTATAAGTCTCAAGGTATTGTGAAATAAATGTATCTTTAAAATGTAGGAGATATGAGAAAAGGAAAAGGTACTGGTTGCAAAAACGAGAAAATCACAAACTGTCAGTATATAAAAAGGTGACTCAGGTCAACCAGATGACCGCTACTCAAGTGAAATCTTGCGCAGGCGTACTTAACTTATGTGCGCTGTCCAAGGTGGGCATGTGCTGTGTGAGAACAAGGTGTGGGCCCTTCAAAAAGTGAGAAAGTCTATATGGCTCTGGATGAAGACAGGGAGGAAAATGCACAGGAAGAGGTGTGGAAGGAGATGGACCGGATGCTGCTCACAGTTCATCTGGAGAGCAGGGATATGGCAGTTAGGGATAAGCCAGGAAACAAGACAGAACACTAGGCATTTTAACAGAGAATTTAACATAGGGAATTGGTTAAACAGGTGTCACTGGACTGAAAACACAAAAAGGGAACCTGAGCTAACACAGGGATAACACCTGCAGAAAACAGGTGGCACCCCTTAAGGCTGGGGGAACCAAGGGAATAAGCCAGTTTTTCAGACCTAGAGGCTCAGGGCCAGAGGTCTCTAGAGTTGAACTCAGACCTCTGAGGAGGGGTGCCGCAGGCCGGCTCTGGGAGTGCCCCCAAGAGCTGGAGGCTGGTACCCACTGCTGATGCCGGGATGAAGGGCCATTACCAGAGTGGCGCAGAAAGAACAGGCAAACAAGCAGAAGCAAGTCCCTTCTCCTTGCCTCTCAGGCGCTCTCCTGTGTCCCTGACTGGAGGAACCTAATAGGGCACCAGCTGGCAAAGGAAACCTGTAGTTTGCAGAGTCCCAGCCCCAGTATCCAAAAGCAGAGCTGAGGAAGTTGGGCTTGGAGCTTAAGTGGGCACCTGCACACCCCTCCAGACGGTGACAAGACACAATTTTCCTCTGTACAGAGCCTCTCCCTCTTGCCACCAGTCAGGGTATCCTGCTGAGTGAGCCACCAGACCAGTCTTCAGGCAACATTAACTATTCATTTCTCCAAGTCAATGCTAGTGCCACTTAGAATATTCTAGAACCGAAAGACTAAATTGTCCAGCTAACCACACAATCCTAATATAAAATACACAGGAGAAAGGAAGCACTTATTCCTTTCCATTCGCTTTCTGTTCCTGTCACGTCAGCCCGCGTGCGCCCCTCATCTAGGCCATGAGAGCTGCTCTGGTTTCCAGCGTCTTTCAGTGTCCTCAACATTGTCACTGCCTCCTGGGACCACTCCTCCCGGTGCTCGGTTCTGATGGCTGTGCACCCCCCTCCATGTCCTCCCAGCCCCAGGGCTAAGCTGTTGTTTCCTGCAGTGTTATCTCTGTGGTCCCACAGTGTGCCTTCTCTGCTTTTTCAGGCCAACACTAATTTGATCAACTTCCTATATTAAATTCTCTCTGTTGAAATACATAGCATGGTTTCTCTTTTCCTGACTAACACAGAGTTAAGGGGAACAAAGTGAACTTCTTACTTTACATACTCTGTATTGTTTGAGAATTTTTATGAGGATATATTCATGTATCAGACATGCCACATAAAGCTGTTTAAAAAGAAATCAATATGCACTGATATGGAAAGACATCCACCATCTGTTAACCATCTGTTAAGTGAAAAAAATGAAGTTACAAAACATTATGCATAGCAAGGTCTCATTTTTATTAAAAAGGATATGTACTTATGTTTGTGTACCCAAAGCAAAAGCCGGTAGAAACACACTCATTCTGTGGGGAGTATAATGAAATGGGGGAAGGATCACCTTCCTTTTACCTCACACATTCCTGTAATTATGTTTTGTTCTTAAGCATGCATACAGTATTTTTAGATAAGTACGAGTATAAACACACACCCATGCTCTAACCCGCACCTAAAAACATTATCTTGGACAACCCCAGGGGCACAGTGTTTCTCAACCACAGCAATTTCTGCCCACCCCCCTCAGGGTGGGGTGGGAATTAGGCAACGTCTGGAGACATTAATGGCTGTCACATCTCGGGGAGGGAGGTGCTACTGGTATCTGGTGAGCAGAGACCAGGGACGCTGCTAATCCCACAATGCACAGCACAGCCCCACAACAAAGACTAATCCAGCTCAAGATGTCAATAGCACTGAAGCTGAGAAAACGCTCTGTAACCTGGCTATTCTGGGGTCAGAGTAGAAATAATCCACATCTAATGCTGTGGACAACTGGACATTTGCCAGAATTTTGCAAAGGGCACGTGGATGAGAAACTTACTTTCAGGTTTGGAGAACTTGCTTTCTTAAAAAAAAAAAAAATCAAATAGCTAACACACATAAAATTAAAGCAACTCAGAGTACAGAAAAGGTATATGGTAAAAAAATAAGTCTCCTTTCCACCCTGGTCCCAGCTAGCTAGATCCTTTTTGAAGAAGGCAACCACTGTCACCAACTTCTTTCATGTTCCCCCCAAAGTACTGTAAACACAAAGAAGCACAAGTATATGTATGACTTCTTCCTCTGCACCCCCACTCCTCCCCACCCCAGTGGCAGCATATCCTATACTGCTTTGTACCTTTTTTCACTTAAATATCACGGAAATCATTCCATTTCAACACATTATATCTGTCTCTTTCTTTTCAACAGCTAAGCAGTACATACTATGGTCTACTGGAAGACTCTGAGGTGGTTTCCAGTATTTTGCTACTACTGAAAACACTGCATTCAGTAACTGTACATACAGGCCTTTGGGTAACACATTTTAAAAAGCTGAGTAAATTCCTAGAATTTCTGGATCACTTTTGATGGAGGATTTTGAGTTATACAGTCACAAAAATACAATAGGCAGATGAGTTACTCAAGTGCTCTATTTAGATACTTTAATAATTACGCTGATATTCCAGAGGCCCAGCATACACCTTGTATGTTAGTCATAAAGCAGACTGGTCACAGGAAGCACCTAGAAGCAGACAGTTTTCTTCTTTGCTTTTAACCTTGGGGAGCCAGGGCAAGCATAACTATAGGGGTAAAAAAAAAAGTCAGTGACAAGCATTGGTGAGGGTGTGGAGAAGCAGAAACCCTCATGTACTGCTAGTGGAAACATAAACTGGTGTAGCCGCTTGGGAAAACAGTCTGACCGTTATTTAAAATGTTAAACATAAAGTTACCATATGATCCAGATGGTTCAACTCCTAGGTATACACCTAAGAGAAATGAAAACGTATGTCCATACAAAAACCTGTACACAAATATTCATAGCAGCATTATTCATAATAGGCAAAAAAATGGAAAAAAAATCCAAATATCTACCAGCTAGTTAATGGATAAAGAAAATATGGTCTATCTACACAACGGAATATTATTTAGCCATGAAAAGGAATGAACTACTGGTAAGTGCTAGAACATGTATGAACCTTGAAAACAGTAAAAGCTACCACAAAAGACCACATGTTGTGTGATTCCATTTATATGAAATGTCCAGAACAGACAGATTCATAGGGACAGAGTAAATGAGTGGTGGTCAAAGGTGAGGGAGGGGGGTGGGGGACAGATTGGGAGCAACTGCCAATGGGGAAGGAGGTTTCTCTCTGGGGTAATGAAAATGTTCTGAAATTAGTGACAGTTGCACAATTCTGAATATAACAAAAACCACCGAACGGTACACTTAAGTGGATTCTACAATATGTGAATTACATCTCAGTAGAGCTACCATATACATATATGTATAAAGAACGTGTGGAAAGCAACTTGCATACTGTAGCTGCTCATTAAAAGGGAGCCCCCTGTGGAAAGAGTTAAAATGAAACCCAGGGTAATCCAAGGTGTTGTAGGTAGAACAAAATATTTCCAATGGAATCTGGTGGTTCATTTTGTTTGTTCATTTGTTGAAGTGTATAATTCAGTGGTATTTAGTATATTCGCAATGTTGTACACTGGTTCATTCTTAATTTGTTAGAACCCGAAAATCAGTCTGCTAATGAACAAATCTATTGAACAACTACCCCATGCTGAGTCATTTCCAGGTGCTCTGGTGAGTTAGGAAGAGGGAAGAATGGTTCTCATCCTCAAGAAACCTGAACCATTCTTAGGCAGAGAAGAAATGCAGTGAAGGAAGCCATCACCACACAGTGGACTTCCAAAGATGGCAAGAAATGATCTCCACGAAGAAACAAGCTTTCTAGATCAAGTTTTCCCCAGCATTTAGTAGATCCAGAAATCCTGGTTTTCAGAGATTTTTTTTTAAAAGATAAGGAAATGAAT
This sequence comes from Neomonachus schauinslandi, assembly GCF_002201575.2. NCBI lineage: Eukaryota > Metazoa > Chordata > Mammalia > Carnivora > Phocidae > Neomonachus > Neomonachus schauinslandi. The sequence goes on from NC_058412.1 coordinate 127,013,306, forward strand.
AAAAACAGCAAATTGAATATTTTTCTTTAACCCAAAAAACAAAACCGTGGGATCAAAGATGACTCAAGAGGTAACGTTAAATGGCAAAGCCAGTCATTCACCAGAGTGTTTACGACGGTCCAAGATGAACAGTAGGTTTTCCTAACACTTAATGAGCATGACCTTGTTTCAGCCGGGGCCACATCCCACATGTCTTTCTACTTCCCACAGAGCTGGTGTAGAGCCTGCGCACGCAGTGAAAAGAATGCATGGCCACCATCATCTTCGAGCACAAGCACACACAGGAAAGGTCCTGCTACATTCAGGCAGACTCTCCCATTGTCTGAAACAAGTGTCACATCATGGGAATCTATTTCTGTACTCCTCCCTCGTATTACTACTTAACACTCTGGCTAATTCTATAATGGGAACAAATGAAATCTCAAAATCTGAACAGAAAGGAGATAATGTAGCACAGGGTTAGGAGCACAGGTTCTGGAGTCAGAACCCCCTTGGGAATTATCAGCTATGTGACTTTGGGCAAGTAACTTTACTTCTCTGAGTCTGTTTCCTCACCTGTAAAATGGGATGTGACGACACAGTAGTAGCCCCTAACAACAGGTTCTTGTGAGAATTCAATGACATTTCTTGGGGGTTCTACTATGTACACTAAAAAGTTAGCTGGCATTATGAAGCCTGGGAACTCTCACAGATCACGAAGCTCTAAAAGAGAGGTCAATTTTCTCATCCCCATTGTCTTCTGTCTTCTATGCAAAGGCCTCTGGGTCTCACAGTGCTGCAAGAGACCAGTGCCAACCAGACAGGCAATCGCCTTTGCTGAACAGCCCGATTAATTAGGATATGGGTGCGTGGTAGACCCGGGAAACCGTGAATGAAAACCACAACCATGAAGGCTTTCCAAAGTTCATTTGGACGCTGTCTTCAGAACACTGGCTGTATCTGGAGACTTACTATTTGATAAGCCCAAGAGTTTGTTCTAAAGTACACGTGAGGGTGCAAGGACCTCACACCTCCCTGTCTACATTGCCATGTAAATTCACACTATGAGTCTAAACAGGTTTTTGCTTACCATGTAGAGGGATTAAACAGCATCAGAGGAGGTTCAAATATATAAACTGAAACTGGTCAAAAAAGAATAGCCACATTTCAGAAAATATACCATTGGTGAGTTTTTTCCGTGATAAGGCTAATATTTCTTAAAAGGAGGCACAGTGAATTTAAGACATTGACATTTATAGCCGTAGCTCGACGCTTACTCTTGGAGGCCCAATTATCATCCCTGTCCATCTTGTAAGTGTCATGTCTTCGTCATCTTCTAGACCCCAGCTAACTGTGCCATCTCCTACTCCTTTCTGGCCTTCTTCCAGTTCTTCCAACAGTCGAAAATTGCGAGGGACTTTTACTCCTAAAATAAATGGAAAGAAATTCAAGATACTAGCAACTCCAGGGGAACCTGTAAGGCTAGATCTGGCTGCTTGTTATTACTAAGTGGAAATAAAGATGCTAACATGCAAAAAATGGCTGAAAGTCGTCGTCCCTCAAACTTGCTTACAGAGCTTCCGGTACCGACCAGCGCGCCCACAAGGAAGGGCCACGTGGTTTTATTTCAGGCGAAGTGACCACTGAATCAAGTCTAGAAAGACTACCCCCCCCAACCCTAGCCCCACAGCTTTGATAAACTTCATCAAGAGTTTACGTGTCAAAATGTTGATCAATTTGGGTCCATAACAGATGAAAACCACCAATATCGGTATCATGAGTAGTAAGTGCCTTGGAAGAGAAGAGGCTACTGCTTTTGTTTCATTCTTATTACACATTTCTGAGGCTAAGGGTGTGTGCATTTGTTGGAATGACACTCAAACTACCTCAGGAGGAAGAGCCAGCCGCCACGGCCACATGAAATAAAAATGGTATCCTCTTGATCAGCTAAGAGTCAAAACTGAAGGCGCCAAGGATAAAATTTTCAATTACTTAAGCCATAGTTTCTCTCTTATGAAAAAGCCGAAAGAGGGCGCTCATTCTCTGATTTACTTGTTTCCAAAAAATCCCAAAGCCTGGCAAGTAGCTCATGGAAGAAATCACACAAACACATCTCATAGGTTCAAGCTACTATACCTGAGCTCAGATTGAGGCTTGAGCCATTTCTGGGTATTTTCCAGAACAGAACCGAAGCATTGGGGCCAGGTGGGGGACGAGGCTGTGGGAGGGCAGGGAGAGCAATTTTCTTCCTGTGCTTGGGCACCAAGCAACTCTCCCAGGGATGCGCTCCCAATCAATCCTACCTGCCTCTCCCCTCCTCCAAATCCCTCCCTGGCATTTGAACAATCACCTCTTGGGAAAAAAAACTCAATTTCAGACAAATTATAAGCTCTCTTTTGCCTTGAATGCTGAGCCTCCAACTGGCCAGACTCCCTGAGGCGAGTAGCACTTAACACGTAGCCATGGAGAAAAACCCACTGGAGGGACTCCAGACTGGGAGGTATTCCCAGTATATCTCATTGTTTCCCAAGGTGGGACTCCTGCTACTGTATATTCAACTGGAGTAAATACCTGAGCATCTGCTATAGGTCGGGAACTTTTCTAGGCAATGGGGAATAAGCAGTGAACAAAACAAAAATGCCTGCCCTCGTGGAGCTTACATTCTAATGGGAAACATATAATCACAAAACAAAAATACGAATTATATAGGATGACAGCTGGTGGAGTTCTGGAGGAGTAGGGGGGAGTAGCTACAATTTTAAAAGAAAGCCTTACTGCGACCAGGTGTCACCTGACGTGAAGGAGCACGACCTATGCATAGCTGAGGGGAGAGTCTTCCAACGAAGAAACAGCAAGTGCTAAGACCCTCAGGTAAGACTTTGCCTGGAATGTCAAAGAACAGCAAGATCCCAATTCAGCTAGAAGCGGGTCAGTGAGATGGAAGAGCAGTGGATGGTTAAGGAGTCCAACTATTACTGACCTGAGAAGACACTGGAGTTGTGAACAGAGGAGTGACGGGATCTGACTTGTTTTTAAATAGGATCCCTCTGACTGCTGTGTACAGACTCCAGTGAAGGGAGCTACAGCCTATTGTAATAATCCTGGCAAAAGAAAATATGGCTTGGACCAGTGAAGGTGGTGAAAAATAGTACAATTTCAGATATTTGGGAGGTATACACTGGTAAGATTTGCTGCCAGACTGCCTGAGAAGCACGAAAGAAGAGTAGTCAACTACTCTGGCTTCCAGGCTTTTGTCTGAGCAAGTGGAAGGGTGGAGTTGCTAGTGGTACATTAGAGAATTTTAGGTGGCAATAAGTGAACACTTCACTTTATAGTTCTGTATTCATTTTTAAGAATAATTTAAGGCAAGTAATACTATACTAACTTCCCATGTACAATGATGGTAAAAAATTTCCTTTTACCATAAATGTAAGCAAAAGAGTCAGTTGATTGAAGATAAGAGTAAATGACACAGATAGTACTTTAAAGGAAACAGAATAAACTGGAAAGCATACTTGAATGGCTCATTTGTAAAACACTGGCATTTTTAAAAAAGATTTTATTTATCTATTTGAGAGAGAGAGAGATCACGAGCAGGGGGGAAAGGTAGAAGGCGAAGCAGACTCCCCATTGAGCAGGGAGCCCGACACGGGACTTGATCCCAGGGCCCTGGGGTCATGACCTGAGCGGAAGGCACACGCTTAACTGACTGAGCCCCCCAGGCACCCAAAGACTGGCATTTTTTTTTTTTTTAAGACTGGCATTTTTAATCTAAATAGTCAACTGGATTATTCAGCTACACTGGATTGTGTTCTCTAGCAAACACAAAACTAAAGGATGTTTGTGATGTTATAAGCAAAATGCCAGACAATACAATGTCTTTTGTCCAGAGAGAGTTAAATCTGAATCTTAGTAATCCTAACTAATTTGCCTGGGCAGCAGAGCAGGGAGGGGGTTCACCTCGTAGAACTACTGCTGCGACTACTGCTTAATGTGTAAGCCTGCACGAACGAAAATGAATACCAAAGGAACACAGAATCATACGGAGAGGAGACTGATACATATCACAGATGGTGTAATACGCTGAATTGTGTCCTTGCAAATTTGTATGTTGAAGCCCTAACTGCTAGCACCTCAGAACATGATAGTATTTGGAAATAAGGCCTTTAAAGGGGTGATTAAGTTAAAATAAGTCCATCGGGGCACCTGGCTGGCCCAGAAGGTAGGGCATGTGACTCTTGATCTTGGGGTTATGATTTCAAGCTCCATGTTGGAGGTGGTTTACTTAAACACACACACACACACACACACACACAAATAAAATCTTTTAAAAAATACAAATTAAAGGGGCTCCTGAATGACTCAGTCAGTTGAGTGTCTGACTCTTTTGGCTGGGGTCATGATCTTGGAGTCATGAGATCGAGCTCTATGTGGGGCTCCTCGCTGGGCGGGGAGCTTGCTTGGGATTCTCCCTCTACCCTCCCCTCTCCCCCCCCATGCCCATGCTTTCTAAAACAAAACAAAACAAAACAATACACACACACACACACACATATATATAAATGAAAAATAAAATTAGTCCATTAGGATGAGCCCTAATCCAATTTGACTGGTGTCCTTATAAGAGGAAATTCAGACACACAAAGAAACAACAGGGATGCACGAGTGCATGGAGAAAGACTGTGTAAGGACACAGGGGGAGGGCAGCCCTCTGCAAGCCAAGGAGAGAGGCTTCAGAAGAAATAAACCTGTTGACACCTTGAGCTTGGACTTCTAGCCTCCAGAGCTGTAAGCAAATAAATTCCTGTTGTGTAAGCTACCCAGTGTGTGGTACTGTTACAGCAGCCCTAGGAAACTAACACAGATGCTAGGTGACATTTTAAAAGAAGCTTAACAAAGTTGAAAAGGTTAGAGACCAAGACAGTAACAGCGGTTATCTCTAGGTGCAAGGATTATGGGTGATTCCAACCCCTTTCCTGCATTTTCTTTTTTTAATCATTTTATTTTTTTTCATCATGGTAAGTGTACTCTTTAATCCCCATCCCCTACCTTTTCTGTATTTTCTGATTTCTTTTACCATGATTTCATTATCTGCAAAAGAGAACACTTAGGAACTATGCCAACTATACTTGAGACAAGGTCCTATGTCTGGGCTTTCACATTTGCTGTTCCCTTTGCCTGGGACACTCTTCCCCCAGATACCCATCAAGCTCCCTTACCTTCTCAGGGCCTCACTCATATGAGTAGGAATCTCACTTAATGGTTTTCCCTAAGTGACTAATTTTAAGTGATCCATGTTTTTTAATATTATTAAAACTTGTTTAAGACAAATGCACAATGGCAAAGCACAACGGCTGCCATAGCTAAGCCCTTCCTTACTGAATGGAAGCTCTATGTGTGACCTCTATTTCAAGTTGCTCTTTTTGGAAAGATGAAAAATGTGCCTTCTTGTGTCAGGTATTTAAATCAGGCTGGATTAACTATTTCTGATATGACTATTTCTCTTGTAAACTTTAGCAAAACTTTGTGGCTGGAAATATTACCTCTTCATTAACAACCAGATCTGATTAGGGAATCCTAATCCAAAGATCACAAGCTCATTGTATTAGTTTCAAACAGTGAATTCAAGTTTTTTATATATATATATATATATATATTTTTTTTTTTTTAAGATTTTTTATTTATTTGACAGAGAGAGAATGAGAGCAGGAACGCAAGCAGGGGGGGTGGGAGAGGGAGAAGCAGGCTTCCCACTGAGCAGGGAGCCCAACACGGGGCTCGATCCCAGGACCCTGGGATCATGACCTGAGCTGAAGGCAGATGCTTAACAACTGAGCCGCCAAGGTGCCCCTCAAGTTATATTTTTCTGATGTTTGATTTCTACTTGTGAAATAGGGAAAAATATCCTATTATTTAATCCTATACTTCCAACAGACATTTCTATTGGATTAAACATTCAGTTAAAGCCCATGTACACAACTGAACCAAAGAAATAAAGAATCAGTTCAACTTATTTTAGGTTAGCATTTGGAACAAAGAGCACCACACAGGACAAAGCAGTGTACAGTTCTTGCAGTACTGACATTATAGGATCATTCAATTTGATTCAAGCTATAAAACAGGATTCAGAAACAGTTTAAGGGGCGCCTGGGTGGCTCAGTTGGTTAGGCATCCAACACTTGATCTCAGCTCAGGTCTTGATCTCAGGGTCATGAGTTCAAGCCCTGTGTTGGGCCCCACGCTGGGCGTGGAGCCTACTTAAAAAAAAAAAAGTTTAGGGTGCCTGGGTGGCTCAGTTGGTTAAGCGACTGCCTTCGGCTCAGGTCATGATCCTGGAGTCCCGGGATCGAGTCCCGCATCGGGTTCCCTGCTTGGCGGGGAGTCTGCTTCTCCCTCTGACCCTCCCCCATCTCATGTACTTGCTCTCTCTCATTCTCTCTCTCTCAAATAAAAATAAATAAAATCTTAAAAAAAAAAAAAAGTTTAAAAAAATAAAAAACTGGGCGCCTGGGTGGCTCAGTCGTTAAGTGTCTGCCTTCGGCTCAGGTCATGATCCCAGGGTCCTGGGATCGAGTCCCACATTGGGTTCCCTCCTCGGCGGGAAGCCTGCTCTCCCTCTCCCACTCCCGCTGCTTGTGTTCCTGCTCTCGCTATCTCTGTCTCTGTCAAATAAATAAATAAAATCTTAAAAAAAAAAAAATAAATAAATAAAAAATAAAAAATAAAAAACTTAGGATTGGCTAATATCTATTAGGTAGTCAAAAAATATTCCAAGTGGGAGTTGGAACATATATATAAATATCAGAATAACTATACCATATACTGATTAATTACAATAAGCATTCATTCCATTTGAACAGCAGTTCTCAAGTTTTTTGGTCTTTTTTTTTTTTTTTATTTTTTTTTTTTTTTTTTTTTAAGATTTTACTTATTTATCTGAGAGAGAGAATGGGAGACAGAAAGCATGAAGGGGAAGGGTCAGAGGGAGAAGCAGGCTCCCTGCCGAGCAGGGAGCCCGATGCGGGACTCGATCCCAGGACTCCAGGATCATGACCTGAGCCGAAGGCAGTCGCTTAACCAACTGAGCCACCCAGGCGCCCCAAGTTTTTTGGTCTTAAGACCCCTTTATAGTCTCTTAAAAATTATTGAAGACTTCAAAGAGTCTTTGTCTATGTGGGTTACTGCTATTGATATCTGCCAAATCAGAAATCAAAACTGAGAAATTTAAAAAATATTTAATTCATTTAAAACTAACTACAACAAATCATCACGTGTTGAGATAAATAACGTATCTTATGAGGTAACTAGTTTCCAAAGAACAAAAGAAAATTAGTGAGAAGAGTAGGATGGCTTTACAAATTTTCTTTAATGTCTGGCTTAAAATAGGGAGTATTAAGAACTGAGGTGAGCTGGAGAATACATGTCCTTTTCAAAGGGGACAGTCACTCCTTTGGTCTAACCAACTATCTGTGGGTCAAGTTCTGCTTATGGACCACCACTGTACATGTGGGGACACCTAATTGTTCTCAAGAATCTCTTTGATCCCTAACATCCTAGATTCAGCTCAGAAAGTATTTAAAACCCTTTGTTCTGTCGAAAGGGTAAGTAAAGATTGATAAACACTGTGCTAATCTGGCATTGGGTGGTTAAGTACTCTGTTAACCTTTATTTAGCTAAACCTTGGAGAGTTTAAGTCCACAAACTCAATAGCTTTAAAAGGGAACCGTCACTTTGAATTCATTTTTACTAAGACATAGACTTTTATTTTTACTCAAAAACTGACTAAAAGCAGAGTTTGGAGAATAATAACAGCTAGCAGAAGTCAGGGAATTATAAAATTACGGAGTGATTCACTTAGTTTTTTTCTGATATTTACACAGGAGTGGCTAATTAGCACCTAGTTAACTGGTTTACTGAACTCTATTTGGTAAGGCACCATTCTGGGGTACACCATGTTTAATGTGTATAAAACTCAGCTCACTCCACACTTCCAAGCAAAAAATCCACACATTTCATAAGGCACCATTCTGGGGTACACCATGTTTAATGTGTGTAAAACTCTCACTCCACACTTCCAAGCAAAAAGTCCACACATTTTAGGACTGCAATTTAAAAAGTTTGCTGGGGGGGTGCCTGGGTAGCGAGTCGGTTAAGCGTCTGCCTTTGGCTCAGGTTGTAATCCCAGGATCCTGGGATTGAGTCCCTGCTTCCGGCGCCCTGCTCAGCGGGGAGCCTGCTTCTCCCTCTCTTTCTGCTTGTTCTCTCTCTCAAATAAATAAGTAAAATCTTTAAAAGAAAAAAAAAAGTTTGCTAGGCTTTTTACCTGCTTGTCAAAATTTCCCTATACATAAATTTGTCAGTAACATCTACGTACACAACTTCTTTCTGTGCAATAATACCCAACACTTATCCAATACCATGCTAGACCTTTGAGGGGCTATGAAAGAAATAAAAACAGGAGTCTCCCAACTGGAGTATAAAGTCTCACTATGAAAACAAGATACAGGGGCGCCTGGGTGGCTCAGTCGTTAAGCATCTGCCTTCGGCTCAGGTCATGATCCCGGGGTCCTGGGCTCGAGCCCTACATTGGGCTCCCTGCTCCGCGGGAAACCTGCTTCTCCCTCTCCCACTCCCCCTGCTTGTGTTCCCTCTCTCGCTGTGTCTCTCTCTGTCAAATAAATAAACAAAATCTTTAAAAAAAAAAAAAAAAGAACAAGATACACACATACAACACTCAGTAGAACAGAACAGTATCAAAACTGGATGAGAGAAATATAACCTATCACAGGACAATGTTTCTTAACCTTTGTGAGGGTCCTAGACCCCTATGAATCTGATGAAAGCTAAAGAAGTGGGGCCACGCTACCAAGAGGGACAGGACTTTATCCCCAGGGTCACTAGGCAGGAGCCGCAGAAGGCTCCAAGTGGGACGAGAGATAAGGTGAATCTCCTGAGTAATGTTCAGGGTGGGCTGGGAAGGATGAGAGGCCAGGTTAGGGGTATGCAACCATCAACGTCTCAGGATGCAAAGCCAGAAGCATTTGCTTAAAGCAAATATTGTGGCAGAACATCTTATCAAGGGGCCAAGAGATGGGAAACTGAAGGAATGTTAAGAGGGGCGCCTGGGTGGCTCAGTTAGTTAAGCGTCTGCCTTCAGCTCAGGTCATGATCCCAGGGTCCTAGGATCGAGCCCCACATAAGGCTCCCTGCTCTGTGGGGAGCCTGCTTCTCCCTCTCCCTCTGCCTGACCTCCCCCTGCTTGTGTGTGCTCGTGCTCTCTCTGTCAAATAAAAAAATAAAATCTCAAAAAAAAAAAAAAGGGAATGTTAAGAGATTTAAGGCAGCACATACTAATTTGCATGACTGCGGTAGTGGTTCCCATTCTTACAATGTGACATAAAAACAACTGGCCTGGGCGCCTGGGTGGCTCAGTCGTTAAGTGTCTGCCTTCGGCTCAGGTCATGATCCCAGGGTCCCGGGATCGAGCCCTGCATCGGACTCCCTGCTCTGCTGGAAGCCTGCTTCTCCCTCTCCCACTCCCCCTGCTTGTGTTCCTGCTCTCGCTCTCTCTCTGTCAAATAAATAAATAAAATCTTTAAAAAACAACAACAAAAAAAACCCCAAAAAACAACTGGCCTGTACACAGCAGGCTTTACATAAGTATTTGTTGAAAAATCCGTAACTGGAGGTAGGGGGAGAGGATAAAACGGTATGCAAACCCCATTTTATAAAAAATAAGCACACAGGCGCCTGGGTGGCTCAATCAGTTAAGCGCCTGACTCTTGATTTCAGCTCAGGTCATGATCTCAGGGTCTTGAGATCCAGCCCTGTGTCTGGCTCTGCGCTGTGCACATGGAGACTGCTTAAGATTCTCTCTCTCTCTCCTGTGTGCTCACTCTGTACCCGCCCCCCCCAAGAAAAGCACAAGGTCACCCATGCTTCCTTGTATGGTATAATGATCTTTAGATGTCACAAACATACAATCATGAAGATACCTGGTCTACCATTCTAGTATTTATTTTTTTAAGATTCTATTTTTATTTATTTATTTATTTTAAATTTTATTTATTTATTTGACAGAGAGAGACACAGCGAGAGAGGGAACACAAGCAGGGGGAGTGGGAGAGGGAGAAGCAGGCTTCCCGCTAAGCAGGGAGCCCAATTCGGGGCTCGATCCCAGGACCCCGGGATCATGACCTGAGCCGAAGGCAGGCGCTTAACGACTGAGCCACCCAGGCGCCCCAAGATTCTATTTTTAAATAATCTCTACACCTAACGTAGGGCTTGAACTTGCAACTGCAAGATCAAGAGTTGCATGCTGTACTGACTGAGCCAGCCAGGCGCCCCATACCATTCCATTTTTTAATGCTCATCAGAGCAATGGCTAAGTTATCTCCCACAAAAAAGAATCAGAGTGCGCTCCAGAGAAAATCCTATAATCTCTCCACAGAGGATTAAGAGCAAGATCTGGGACCAAGTCCTGGCTCCACAGTCTCCTAGCAATCTAGCTGTGTGTGTGGCTGTACCAGCTACCCTGAGCCTCGAAAGAGGGATACCATCACTCCCTGACGCTATGCGGGGCAAGGAAGAATCGATGAGATAAAACCTATAAAGCACTGCGTGTAATACCTGGCAGAGTAATTTTTCTATCAAATCACTTTCATTAACACATTGTATCACCCTCATAAAATAAAAACCCAAATCCCTCACCTGATCCCATACCCCTTCCAGCTACCGTCTCATTTCTTTGTTCCTTCTTAGCAAAAAAACCTCAAAGGGGTTGTCTAGACTCCTTGTCTGTCATTCTCCACCTTACCTGCACCTATCCTAATCAGCCTTTCTGTCTAGTCACGCATCAAAACAGCTCTGGCCAGGGGCACCAGGGGCACTCTCTAGGCCAAATCCTGGGGCAGATTTCAGCCCCCACCCCAGAGCTCCAGTGGCAACTCCAGGGGCTTCCCTGAGCCTCAGGTTCTCTTCTTACCTCACTGGGTCCTTGGCCTCCCCTCCCTGACCTCCAAATATTGACTGCCTGGCCTCAGGGCACAGTCTGCACACCTTCCCTTTTCTGTCTATTCTACTCCCCCACCCCCAAGCGATTTTACCCAGACCTAGGAGGCTGGTAGTGACTTTACAATTTACATTTCCAATTAACTGCCTCCCTGACATCTCGGTTTAGAGGCCTATGAGTCCTCTCCAACTTAAAACACTTCCAAACAGAACTCCCTTGTATTCCTCAAAAAAAAAAAAAAAAAAAAAAAACACTACCAAAACCACCCACTCCCCAATCTCAGTATATGGCACAAACATTTACCAGATTCCTCTGGCCAAATATCTTGGAGTCAAGATGAGAAATCTTTCCCTTACACCCCATACTCAGTCCATTTCCAAATATATTCCAAATATGGTCATTTTTGCCATGTCCACTGTGATCCCTGTCGTCCGTGCTCCCTCAGCATCCCCACGGGTTGCTCAGCCTACTGTCCTACACCTACAGTCTAGTCTCCACGGTGAGCTTTTTAAAGTAAGTTCGCTTCTGTCACTCTCCCAGCCCTCTCCTGGCCGAGCACACACCTGACTCCTTAGGGTGCCTCCTGAGCACCACCTGTGTCTCCAGCATTCCCTGCCACCCACTCCTTTGCTCCTTGTCCTCCTTCAGCCATACCCACCTTCTTTCAGTTCCTGAAGGAACTGGCAACTTCACTTTCTGCCTCACCCTGGGATTTTCTGAATGGCTGGTAGGCTCGCTCTCTTATTCCTCACTAAGGCTGAACTTCCCATTCCCTTATCTTGCTTTGTTTTTCTTCACAGCATTGGTTACCACTTGACATTTTAAATATATTCATTTCTAATTCATTAGCTGTTTACTGTCTCTCCCATCTGAACATAAATAAGCTCCGTGAGAGTAAAACTTTATCTCTTGTTCACTGTTAAATCTTCAACCCCTCAAGGGTTGCTTTGCCAGAGTATGTGCTCAAATGCTTGTTGACTGAATGGGTGGCTGGGTGTTAGCGAGGGATCTTATTTCAGAACGAATAATGCTCCATGTCACAAAATTCTAACTCTGGTTTATTTCTGAAAATATAGCATGGAAACATTCATAGCACTATTAAAAGAAAGCCTTAATATTAGAAAGATTATCAAAGTATGGATTTTAAGTAGCTGAAGGAAAGTTATACACTGAATTCGGAATGATCTTGAGAAGAAGTAGAAGGTTTAATTTGGAAGCCACGCAGTCTACAGAGGTCTTCTCAGAGCGCTCCTCCCCCACATCCCTTTACCCTCACCCAATGTCTGTGCTGGACCTTTTCTTTTTCTTTGCATTTTATTTTCTTTCCTTTTTATCGTCTGACTCACTCTTGAAGCTTCTCGAGCTAGAGCTGTGACTCATTCAATCCTGCCTCCCCAGAATGTGGTGTGTTACCTGGCATACAGTGGTGCTCAATAAATGTTTCCTGACAGGAGACACAGCACTAGCTCTTCCTTTCCTACTATAAACTCTAACATGGTCTACTGTGGCCAAAACACTGAACGCTGATACCATGTAACTGAGAAACCTAATGTCTTTTATTTTGAGATCATTAAAAATTGATAACCAATCTTATTTTTTAAATCAAGTATGACAGACTTTTAGAGAAACCTACATTTTTTTTTAAATGACGGAAAACTGGTTTTTTACTCAAATCACACAAGCCAAAGGATTCTTCACTACAAGATGACCTTTGTTTTACAAAATATATATGAAAGCACGTTACTGATATTCTACGCTGTTTAGGAACTGTATACAAAGTTAATACATCGGGCGCCTGGGTGGCTCAGTTGGTTAAGCGACTGCCTTCGGCTCAGGTCATGATCCTGGAGTCCCGGGATCGAGTCCCGCATCGGGCTCCCTGCTCAGCGAGGAGCCTGCTTCTCCCTCTGACCCTCCCCCCTCTCGTGCTCTCTCTTTCTCATTCTCTCTCTCAAATAAAAAAAAAACAAAAAACCAAAGTTAATACATCAATATTTTCTACAAAGCAAGAGCATTTAACTCCAAATGGCCTGACTACATCCTAGTGCTAGAACTTCAGGGTCTATACAGGGACACAAATCCAAATACTGGTGGAGTTCAGGTGCCTGGCTGGCTCAGTAGGTGGAGTGTGTGAGACTCTTGATCTCGGGGTTGTAAATTTGAGCCCCACACTGGGTGTAGAGATTAAAAATAAAATCTTTAAAAAATATATATAAGTGGAGTTCAGAGATCCTATAGGCCTTGTATCAGTCACAAGTTAGGACATCATCCCACCTGAACGGAAGGCATAAGCTTAAAATCATGATACATTAATATTAACAAAAGATTTCAGTGAATATATTTAAAAATTAAATCCACACATGCCAAAGAACAGAAACATAACAGGTCAGAAAAACTTACGAATACTCCAATGTATGTTTAATCCCTATGGCACTTTAATCCACTGAATCAACCTCAATTTTAAGATTCCTAATATTTGTGTGTGAATCTGACACCAAAAGGCAGCTGGAGAAGCAGCTTCAAGGGACAATACAGAGGATGTAAAAATGAACTCCTGCTAATCTTAATAAACTATTAAAAAGTTAACTATGAAAATGTTAAGATAATTTCACCAAGGTGCTAAAATATCACAGTAGTCCAAGATTTTTTAAAAGAAAATATTTGTCCTGTTACTTCAGAATTCTTTCCAGAAAGATTTTTCCTGGATCTGTGTCAGTATCAAAAGTCAGCCAGTTTTTCTTCTGGCTAAATATAAACTGAAAAGTCAGCAGCTGCAGGATATTACAAAAAAAATATGACAACCAGGTTGAAAAGGCATGAATATCTGACAGGGTCCTATACCATGTCATAGTAAAACATTTAATGCAGTAATCCGAAACACAGCAACATATTAAAGTATTTGTGGTACAAAATGGATGTGACGCCCTTTAAAACACCTTTTGGGAAAGTCATGGCTACAAAGCAGCAGCTACTATAGCACACCAATCCTGGAAAACCCTGGCCTGGCTGAGCCTCAAAGGTTTTCTCCTGAGAAGAAAGTTGCCAGTTAAAACTGGTTTGGTTGCGCACTTAAGGAAGACAGTGAACTAAATAAACTAGGAGTCTGGTGCTACTCCCGTTTTTGGAAAATAAGGAGACCTGCATGGTGATGCACCAGCTTCAATGTTCCTGAAAAGCAGATATAAAGTCAGGGGCAGGTAACTTTTATTCCTGAGCAACTGGCAAGTGCAGTCTGGCTGTGCCTGCCCAGAGGAGCAGAACTGTTCTCTCCTCTACAGCAATCATCCTCCAAGGATGGTCCCCAGATCTACAGCATACACATCACCTGGGAACTTACTAGAAATGTAAATTCACAGGCCCCATCCCAGAACACCAGAACACACTACAGAACTACTGACTCTGGAACTCTAAGGGTGGAGGCCAGCAATTGAACAAGCAATCCTGGAATCTGGACACTAGTTTAAGAGCTGCTGATCTAGGGGAAGAAACAGTGGCAATCTGTCTTTACAGTCCAGATGATGGGACAACAAGAGCTGATGACAAAATGCGAGACATTGGGTTTCTCTGACACTAGGGTGACCAAGGACAAGGATCAGATTTCCTCTGATGGGTGGAGACAAAGAATAAGACGTGGGTATCAGGACAGTTAGGGAAGGAGAGGACAGAGTTAAGTCTAGCTAAAGTCCCTCTAGAAATACCAACCAATCAGGACAAGAGCTTTCCTTTTTGAAAAGCTGAAGAGTCACTTTTGCTTCTGCCTTATCAGACACATTGTTTCTCCAAATATGTCAAATTTATATATCTGGCTACATCAAGGTGAGACAGTCAACAAATATTTACCGAGCACCAACTATGTTAGGGACTGGGCAGGGTGCTACGACATAACAGTGGAGAACACGAAAGAATCCTGCCTTCGTGGAAAAGCACAGAAAATATGCAAGAAAGCAAATAAGAAAACTTCAGAGAAGGTGAGCGCTTTAGAAGAGAACAGAAAAGAGATGTAATAATGACTGAGAAGACTATACTGAATGGGGTGGTCAGGGATGTCCTCTCTGCAGAGCAGAGACCTGAAGAACGGGAGGCAGATCATTCCCGAAGGGGTTAGAGCAGGAGCAGAGGTGTGCGTGATACCACGTGAGGTTAGGGGGTGGGCAGGACCAAGACCACGGAGGGCCTTCTAGGCCCCAGAAAAGAGAATGATTTGATTCAAAGTGCAAGGAGATTTCATTCTAAGGGCTTTCTGCAGTGGAGTGGCAGTTTCTGTTCTCAGTCTGCAAAAGATCATTGTGCTTCCTCTAGAGAACGAACTGGAAAAGGGTAAAACTGGAAGCTGGCTTCTGCAGTCTTTCAGACGAGAGATGGTTCTGGTCCGGCAGGAATGACAACAGTGGAGATGGAGAGGAGGATTTAGCACCTTTTGTTGGGTTATACCTACTGGACTTGTGATGGGTGGATGTGAGGATGAGGAAAGGACCCTACCCGAGGGCCCTGACTATCTACCGTGAAAGAACTAATTGGCCAAGTCAGAAATGTCAAAAGACCTGCCAGAGACTGAAGAAATGTGAGATGCCTACCTGGAGAGAAGGTAATGGGGGCTGGAAGATTGATAATGTGGCCAAGAGCACATGCCCTGGAGCAGAACTATTCTGCACCCTAGCTCCACAAGTCACTGGATCTGCGCCTCAGTTTCTCACCTTCACGACAGATGCCTGTCTCGAAGGACTGCTGTGCGGAGTAAGATCATTTAATATGACTCAATTTAATACACTGACTAGTACATAGTAGGCCCTAGAAGTGCACTTTAAAAAGAAGTCTGGGGGTGCCTGGATGGCTCAGTCAGCTGGGTATCTGACTCTTGATTTCAGCTCATGTCATGATCTCGAGGTTGTGAGATCAAGCCCACGTCAGGCTCTGTGCTGGGTGTGGAGCCTGCTTAGGATTCTTTCTCTCCCTCTGCCCTTCCCCACCCTCTTAAAAAAAAAAAAAGTCTGAAGGACTTGCATATAAATGAAGACAAGGCCCTACTTTGTGAATGACACGAGAAGCCCCAAGCCCAGCGAGTATTGAGCTTCCTTAAAAATGAACTTCACTGGGCACCTGGGTGGCTCAGTCGTTAAGCGTCTGCCTTTGGCTCAGGTCATGATCCCAGGATCCTGGATGGAGCCCTGCATCAGGCTCCCTGCTCCGCGGGAAGCCTGCTTCTTCCTCTCCCACTCCCCCTGCTTGTGTACCCTCTCTCGCTGTGTCTCTCTCTGTCAAATAAATATATAAAATCTTAAAAAAAAAAAATGGACTTCACTATCACTGGACAGCAGGTTACCCAGAATGAGACAAACAGTGGCCTGGACTGCTATAAAAAGGGTCCCTGCTACAGCTGGCAGATCCCTCTCATTAAAGCCCTTTCTCTCACGTGATTAAACACTCCAATACCTAGGAAGAGCATATGCCAAAAATCCATGCCTTTCCATTTCTTTCCTAAGATACTGGAGCAGGCTGGAGAGGGAGGCAGAGCCAAACCCCCTGGGCTCTAGTCTGAGTGCCACCACTCAGCCACCCTTCTCCCTCAGTAAAACTTCCTCTGGTTAGCTCACTGGGCTGTGGAGAGTTGGAGGAGATGACGTAACAGGTAAGTCAAATTACCTGGAAAACTCCAAAGTGTTTTAGAGTGTTAGATGTTTACTTCACCAAATAAACTGCTCTGTACTTCACTGGGCCTTTCGGAATTTAACAGAGGATTCCTGACTTCACATGTTGTATTCCACTTTTATCAAAGTATTGTAGCTACAATTCAGGTGAGAGTGAAGGGGAGGGAGAAAGAGAATGTGGTGGAGTGAAAAGCATGGTTTGCAAGTTACCACAAAGGGGAAAATCATAATCATCAAAATTAACCTTGGGAATCCTTGAAGAGGGCAATAGGTGGTACTGGACCAACCTCCATCACTGGAGCAGACTGTTCCAGCTGAGCACTAAGTACATGAGGCAGTTCTCTGGAACGGAGGGCCCACGTTGTACAAAAGGCAGCTGGCTACAATCAGCACAACAAGACACTCACACGGTGAGACACACAGAACAAGACCAACTTCACAGACTACAGGTTCTCATCTCCCATCTCCAGCTCTCTGGGAACACCCTTGAATGGAATGGAAGACTACTTAACCTCCACTGCCCATATGGTTAAATTTGCATATGCCGAATGTGTACAGGAGGCCACTCCAGTGAACGCAAATTTAAAATCAGGCCCAGCCAGGGCTTATGCTTCTGGCACTCAGGTCTCTGGTTAACTGTCAGGAAAGCCTGTGGGATGCTGGGTGAGAGGAAGGACCTGGCAACCAAGGACTTGAGGTCCTGCAATCCTGGCCAAGACAGGAGGAAGTCACCTGTCACAGCACCGGCATCCTGAGGGATTCTCGTGGGCTTCTCAGAGGCCACCCTCTAGGAACTATGCAGAATTCACACACTGCAGAACCAAGGGAGGTGGCAAGGTGTTGCACCCAAGTGTTGAAAGCAGTGGTGACCATTAAAAAAACAAACAAACAAACAAAACAACAACGAAGGCCAGCCCTTTACAGGAACTCAAGGACTTCAGAGCTGTTTTCTGGCAACTAGAGGCACAGATTAATCAAGTGGCGTGTTCTAAACCTGACCAAGGAAGGCTTCAGGGCCCCTGACCAACCTGAAAGACTTCTCAGGGTTAGAAAGCAGAGGCTTGAACATTCATTTCGATTTAACCCATTTAAGGCCCTTCAGCTTCGACTCTCAGTAATCTGCACTCCTTCACTACATAGGGGCACAGGTCAAATCTTGTCATTCCCCTCTTCTTCTTTTTTTTTTTTTTTAAGTAGGCTCCATGCCGAACGTGGGGCTTGCACTTACAAACGTGAGTTTGAGAGTCGCATGCTCTACCAACTGAGCTAGCCAGGCACCCCGTCATTCCCGTCATTTTCAGATTCATTCATTCAATATTTACCAAATGCCTACTTCATACCAGCCACTTTGATGGCTTCCCTCCACACTGAATAAAATCCAAAGCCGTATCTCCCCAACTCATCTCCTTAACAAGCCTTTCATGCACAGTAAGGACTTTAATTTGTTCTTTCAACATATCACGCTTGGTCCTGCCACAAGGCCTTTGCACTCACTGTCCCTACCCACCCTGCCTATGATACACACTGCAGGCTTGGCTTCTTCCATCATTTATATCAGTTCAAATACCATCATCTTCTCAGAGAAGCCTTCCCTGATCACCACTGCACACACTCTAACTCACATCACACAATTTCCTTCGTAGCACTACTGCTGTCGGAAATTGGCTTAATTATTTACTCCTTTAATGGCTTTCCTCCTGACTAGACTGGAAGCTCTTCAAGGATAGGGGCTATGTCCATCTTGTCCACTATTCGCCATGGGACATAACAGGTCTTCAATAAATATCTATTGAATAAACAAAGGACTTTTGGGAAGCCCACTATCTGGAGCAACTTAAAGCCCGTTCTATGTTATCTGAACCATGCCAAGTGCTCTTGACACTAGACAGCAGCTGATGACGTTTTATCTGACTACATTAGCATTTACGAAGCACTCATCAATTGGCAGGGCTTCAAGAAGTTAGAATTAAGTAGCTGTTACAACAGATTGTAGGCAGCCAATCTCAAGTGACTGCAAACAGGGCTGATGTGCAATATGACCATAATGCTGGCTGTGACAGGCACACGGTACCCCCCACTTCAAAGCAACCTGACAGGGGTGCTGTTATCGGGAGAAGTTTCCCACAGCAGTCTGGCCTGACTCAGCCTCTCTCTTCTGTGGCAGTATCTTAAAAAATGAATTGACTCAGCACTATTCCAGCTAAGACCAAAACCTAGGAAAAGGATGTGTGGTCTCCTCTATCCCTCGTGGGGGACCCCACTGCTTTAAGTATAAAAGGCAGCTTGTGATAGGTCACTTTAGTCTGATCCCCTACCGCCAATTCTATTGCCACTGTAACAGATAAGGCTGGCTCCTTGGGATACTGCAGGAGCAACATCCTGGAAAGATAGACTCCCCTCACCCTGTTCCCTTTAGGTCATCAAGCCTCTCCTAACAGTGCTGATGCTATGGCCTTAACTAGCCAGAGGATTTCAGTACCCAGGCTGGTGGCCCTGTTTACTTCCTTCATCAGAGGTCACCCATTGTCACCCTATCCATGAGGACTTCCTTGGCCAACATCACTGTGAGGTATCTCAGGGTACAGCCTCCTCACCATAAGGGGGACACTCAGTCTTCCCCCAAAACTTGCACTTCCAGAATCTCTCTTGCCTTATCAGCCCCTCTGGGGGACCTCTCCCAGCGAATCTTTACCCCACCCCCTCAAGAAGGCCATCTAAGTCCATCTCCTGATGCCCATTTGTGGAATGTTAACTCTGAAACAGACCCTTCAGGATTTGATCCTCTGGCCCATCTTAGGAGTGCAGAACAAGGAATCAAGTCTCAAAATAAATGCTGCTTCCCTTAACCTACAAGGGACTGAAGGAACTCCCCTCCCCCAAAGTATAGCTCCCTTATTCCCTCTTCTGAATCCTGGAGATGGGGGTTTGCTCAGCTTTCCTGCCCCAAAGTCATCCAGAGTTCTCATTTCATTTGTTCCTCTCCCCATGCCCATCCACTCAATGGGGAACTTCTGAGCTGAACCCACATATCTTTTACCAATATCCAAAGGAATGCTAGGAAGTGACAAGCTCCTTAAAAGACACTTCTAGGTTATGCTTTCCTCACCCAACAGAGGCTATTTTTCTTCTCTAAAAGAAACATCTCTGAAGCAGGACTTTTTCCCATTCTCACCCACTGCACGGAGCTTCCATCAGTTGACCCTCCCGCCCCAAATAGACACCTTCAGGGCTCCCAATTTACCTGTTCTTTACCTAATATCGAAAGCTTCCACCACCACCCCACTCAGATCTTGCCTCCTAAAACCTAAGATGTCTCTTCAAATAAAGCCTGATAATGACGGGGTCATTTCCCTTTGGAATACAAGAGATCGTTTTTCCCTTCTCACTTATCCCCTTCCCCAAAAACTGCCACCCCAAGACGCCCCCTTTCCAATCAGCATAGAGATTTCTTCAGCTAACCCCATCCCCCAAACTAACGCTGGAGCCGTCCCCTTAACCAATGGAGGATCCTCGGTCACCCCTTGAGATCCCGTTTTCTTCTCCCATCCATCCTAAGGGGTTCTCTGAAGTCCCCGCCAAACGGACATCCCGAGGCTCCCCCCTGGCTCGGACTTCTAGCACTCAGTAAAGAACTCTCATCCGTTTTGGGGAGCCTTCTCATCCCCTAAGAGACCTCTTGAACTACCCCAAGCCCCCAGCCTCGGTCTCCTCAGGAGTGCCTCTAGGCTCGCCCCTCGCTAGCTCCGGCCCCTCCTCAGTGCCTTGAGGCCCAGTCCTTCCTCTCAACGGGGCCCTCACACCGCCCAGGGGAGCCTGTGGGCCCCGCCGCGCCGCCCACAGGCCCCTCCGGCCCCCGCCCGTGCTTCCGGCCACCGCCTGCTCCTCCTCCCCACTCAGGCCGCCCGGGTCGCCACCGCGGAGCCAAGCGAACAGATGCAGCGCAGAGGCCCTGGTCCCGCTGCAAGGACCTTTGCAGGTCCTCGGTCCCCGGCCCAAGCCCGCGCCCCCTTGGCCGGCCGGGCCCGGCGCCCCAGCTCACCCGAGCCCGTGGTGGCTGCCATCTTGCGTCGCTGTCGCTGGAAGGCCGGCCCCTTCTTCACCCCCCCACCCGTCCCCTGGCCCTTCTGCGCAGGCGCACACGCGTGCGCAGACGCCGCCGCTGACGCCCGCTCCGCCGACGGCGCGACCCGTTGCCGGGAAGATTTTTTTCCTGCCTTTTCAGAGGAAGGAGACATGATTTGCGTGCGGGAGGGCCCAGCAACCTGCATGTCCCTCCCCAAGGTTGATTAGACTTGGGAGGACGCGACTGTGAAGGATACAGAAGAAAAGAAAGCTTAAAAAAAAAAATCTGTTTCGCTTCGGCCATTTTCCTATCTAGTTGGATCCTCACAATATCTCTAGCAGGTCGGGATTAATGCGAAAAATGAAACTGGGGGGGGGGGCGGTTCAGCGATTTATCTAAACTTAGCTGTTAAGTGGCTGAGTCAGAATTTGAACCCACGCCAGATGCTCCCGAGCCCCAGAAGGTTTGTTTTGGGGCACTAAGGTGTCAGGGAAAGCATTCACTCATTCATTCATTCACTCATAATCCATTTACTCCTCCAAAGAAATACTAAGACCTACTATGTGCCACACGCTGTGCTAGTTCCTGGGAATGGATATACATCCCCGAAGTCTGCTCTTACGGACTTACATTCCAGTTGGAGATAGAGAGCTAGTTAACAAAGAAATAGGAAAGAATATAACTATGATAGGATATAGAGTAAACCAGGGAAGGGGCAGCAGGGGGTGGTAAGGGAGGGCCTCCTAAAGTTGTCACATTTCAAGAGAGACTGCATGATTAGGACGTAGAGGGAACAGCATGTGTAAAGGTCCTACAGACACATATTTACAAATATATGTTAAATCCAAGAAGGGACGGCTCCTTTATCATATATGGTTGAAGAAGCCCTGATAGGGATGTAGAAACAGGCTGAGAGAGGTGAAGGGACTGCCTCAAGGTCACACAGCTAAACACCAGCAGGGGAAAGATGGGGACTTTCAGTACAGAGGAACAAGGAAATGGGAAGCCCTCATCCAGCACATCCAATGCATCACTTTGTTCTGATGGTAGTGCCTCCTAAGCATTTCTCAGCTCCATCTATTTTTCCCACTTAGGGTAGGCTGCCCGTGTCTCCCACTTGGGTGATCCCAGCAGCCTTTATTCTTACCCCCATGGTCCATTCTCTGTATGGCAGCCAAAATTTGCTCAAAACACCCTTCAGTTAAATCTTTCAGTGGCTCCCCATTTCCTTTTGATAAAATACAGACTCTACAAGTTGCATGGCCATAGAATTATCATCCAATAAAGACAATCATCAGATTGAAAGGAGACCTAGTATAATCTTGCTGGAACAACGGGACTCTTCAGGGCAAACCACGGTGGATAGCCACCCTAACCAAAGGCCATGGACCTAGGGCCATGACCAGTGAGGCCACTGAAGTGTCTAGGGCTTTCACTTAAGCCTCATTTAAGGAGACTTTTATTCTTAGGTCTCAGCTCTGCACTTGCATGATCCTGCAAGTGAATACATTTCTAAAATTTGCACCCTGGGTGCCTCTTTCCCCTGTCCTTGGCACAGCCTGTACCTCTGGGACTTGCCTGTACCTCTCTTGCTATATTGACCCTTTTCAAGGGTCTCCCTCCTCAGGGCTTTTGCCTGTGCTATTCCCACTCTTCCGTTCTCAGATCCAGCATCTCCCTCTCAGGGAAGCTTTCCCTGATTTCTCCAGATCCGATTCAGCTATATAATTGACTCTCCCAAGTGCCACATGTGTCTCCTTCCCAGTACTGGCAACAGGGAATCATCTTGATATCCTGTGTATCACGTGATTCAAGTTTATCTTGAAAAACACAGAAAATATTTGCCCTGGACTTTGGGTCCTTGTAAAGCGTAGGGTGGCAAGTGGGAAGCATTTGGGCTCCTAAAAGTGGACTCACCTCTGGAGTGAAATTTCCTGGATTCCAGTGTTCTTTCACCACTCCCTTTGCTGTGTGACTTCAGGCAAGAGATTTGAATCTCTCTTGGCATCAGTAACCCCCTCCTGAAAAGAGGAGTGAAGTATCAACCTCATGGGGTTGCTGGAGAGATAAAATGCTTTGATAAATTCCTCTAGCAGAGAGTGAGGAGGGGACACTAGAACAGCTGATATTTACCCAGCCGTCATACCCAGTTTTTAATCCTCACAACAACTGGATGCAGCAAATTCTAGGGATATCCCCATTGTAGAGATGAGAAAACAGACTCAGAGCTAACAGGAGGAGGGATGAGGATGAAAACACAAGCCACTTATCCACGATGCTCCTAAACGTTTACTCGCATAGATTCCTTGGTTCTCGTAGGGAATTTCTGGTAAGCAAAATTGACAGTACAGCAAATTCCCGTGCAGAGGACCTCACAGGAGGAATAGGTTAAGCCCGACGGCCCGGGGCATGCTGGGTATTATAGTTCAGCGGCGTCGCGGAGCCTATCGGGAGTTGTGGTCCTCTGCGCCAAAGCTCCCTCGGAGGGGCTCCGCCCCCGCCCTCGGAAGTCTACGGCCAGTCCCCAGGGCCGGATTCCTCTGGTGCCTGCGCTTCATCTCCGCCTTGCGTTGGAGCTGGTAGCTTCAGCTGATGTGGCTAAGAGTCCTGTTTATTGGATTGTTGGGAAGATTAAAATGGTTAATGGAACTAAAGAATTTACAAAAGGCCTTGACACAGAGCAAGTGCTATATAAGCATTAGCTACTATTTTTCTTACTTTTTTTTAATCCTCGGTGACCCCTGCAAAGTAGCTTTTATCATCTGTTTGTCAGATGAGGAAACTGAGGCTCGGTGGCGTTAGAATGCTTTCCCAGGGTCACACAACAAGGAAGGAGTAGGAAGGAGTAAAATCAGGTTTGGAATTCAGTTCTCTTAACCCTGGGGCACCTGCCGTTGCCGCTGTGGAACCTGGGAGGGTTTTTTTGTTTTGTTTTTTGTTTTTTTAAGATTTTATTTATTTGACAGAGAGAGGCACAGCGAGAGAGGGAACAGAGCAGGGGGAGTGGGAGAGGGAGAGGCAGGCTTCCCGCCGAGCAGGGAGCCCGATGCGGGGCTCGATCCCAGGACCCTGGGATCATGACCTCAGCGAAGGCAGAAGCTTAACGACTGAGCCACCCAGGCGCCCCGAAACTGGGTGGTTTTTAAGCAAAGCGTGGAGCTGCTGAAGGAATCCTGGGGCTGTTTACCTACAGGTTTCTTTCTTTCTTTTCTTTCTGGATGTTAGTATTTTTAAGTACTATCAATGCCCAACATGGGGCTCGAGCGCACAACAGCGAGATCAAGAGTCGCATGCTCTTCTACCGGCCCAGCCAGACGCCCCTACTTACAGGTTTCTTAAGACATGAGATAATAAGTCTTTATTGCTTCAGCTGCTCTTAAAGGTGGGTTTTTGTTACCTACAGTCAAAAGCATACCTAATAGGTACAGAAGCTGGCACAGTGCCCCAGTGAAGAGACATAGATGTGGACTGTTCCACAGTGTTCATTCAGAGACTATTCTCAACAAGGTGGGAAAACATCTGGGCAGTTTGGGGATCTCTGTGATGTGAAAGGCATAAGTAGTATATTCAAAATGTAAAAAAAATGCAATATACCTTTTATAAAACTGACAGTATTATTTTTTAGAGCAATACTCCTCAAACTAGACTGTGCACACGAATCACTAGGAATCTTGTTAAAATGCAGATTCTGATTCTGTGTGTGTTCCAGGGGGCGGGGGTTGTGCTGAGATTCTACATTTCTAACAAGTGCCTAGGGGATGCACAGAGGACACTTTGAGTAGCAACCTTGTGGATAACATTGTATAATTTTATGTTTATATTTCCAATTTATAGTTAAGAAAAACCCCCAACCTTCTGCTATAACTTTTATAATACAAACTACAGAAAGCAAAGCTGACAAATTGTTGACAGAGGAAGGGTCATGGGCACCCGGAAGACAGAGTCAAATGCCTGGGGAGGGGGTCTGTGGTTGATGGGGTGTGGGAGACACATTTGCTAATGGCATTTCATGGCACATACATGGAATTATATCCCTCTGGGGGGGATATGCTACGTCTGAAGTGTAGCATGAAGATGTTTTATCTAACATTTGATGAATTTGCTGAAGTCTGCAACCCAAAAGGGATGGGAGTGCGTGCAGTAGGGGGTAATGGTACAACATATTTACTCATTCCCCTCTTGATGGACATCTGAATTGTTTCCGTTGGCTTCTTCCTATGCAATTTATTTCTGTACTGTCTGAATTTTGTATCATCTGTTACTTTTATGGTCAGGGAAAAATAAATAAGAACCAGAAGTCTGGGGTGGCCGGGGAGGGGGAACCAAAGGATGAGTTTCCCTAAATTACAAAGAATCCTTGCAACTCATCGTGAAAAAAAGATAAACACTCCAAAAGAAAGATGTTAATCACAGCAAACATTTGTGCAACATTTACTATGTTCCAGGAGCATAGGGTTTTGCATATATTAATTAATCTTCACAACTACGCTATCCAGTCTACCATTATTATCCCTTCTTACAGATGAGGAAACAAACACAGAGAGGTTTAGTAACTTGGCCAAAACATGATCTTGTAAGTGGCAGAGCCAGGATTTGAACCCTAAGCTCTTAACCACTACTACCCTGCTTCCCAAGAAAAATAAGAAAAGGACATGTACAGAGTAAGGAAATGAGGTAAGATACCTGATCTCACTCAACATATTGCATTTTAGTGATTCTAAGATGCACATTTTTACATTCAAACATCTCTGGAATCAGGATGCATCTTAAAATCAATGATATCTTAGATTCAATGAAATAGAGTAAGAGAAATGTAAATTAAAACCAACTATCAGATTGGCAAAGGACAAAACACTTGATAACACACTGTGTTGGCAAGGGTGTGGGGAACCTGGCCCTCTCCAGAGCTGTGAGTTTAGATGGGCAGTTGGAAGGCAATTTGGTGTGAGCTATCCGAATGGAACACAGACAGCCTGGGCCCAACAATTTGGTTCCTAGGACCTGACCCCTCAGGTCTACTGACCCTCATGAGCGAAGACATAGGTTCTCCTGTGCACACAAACAGCGGTTCGTATTACTCAAGATTGAAATGTCCAACAAAAGACGAGTTAAAACATGAAAGTCCATTCTGAAGTTGGAATGCTACACAGCTGTCAAAAAGAGGAAAGGAGGGCGCCTGGGTGGCTCAGTTGGTTAGGCGACTGCCTTCGGCTCAGGTCATGATCCTGGAGTCCCGGGATTGAGTCCCGCATCGGGCTCCCTGCTCGGCAGGGGGTCTGCTTCTCCCTCTGACCCTCCCCCCTCTCATGTGCTCTCTCTCTCTCTCTCTCATTCTCTCTCTCAAATAAATAAATAAAATCTTTTAAAAAAAAGAGGAAAGGAAGGAGTTGATGGAACACTGTCTCCATAATACACTAAGTGAAAAAAGGCAAGTGCAGAACTGTGTATGTAATATTCTACCTATCACGTGAAAGTGGGGGCAGGCATGCCTCTCTGCCTGTCCGAGGGACTTGCAAGGGTCTTGTTGCAATAATGGCGTCTGGGGAGGGAAACTGAGGGCTTGGAGGAACTCGAGTGGGAGCAATTTACTCTTCACTCTAGATCAGGAGTTGGTAGACTTTTTATTTTTATTCTATTTTTATTTATTTTAGTTTTTTAAAGATTTTATTTATTTGACAGAGAGAGACACGGCGAGAGAGGGAACACAAGCAGGGGGAGTGGGAGAGGGAGAAGCAGGCTCCTCGCAGAGCAGGGAGCCCGATGTGGGGCTCGATCCCAGGACCCTGGGATCATGACCTGAGCCGAAGGCAGACGCTTAACGACTGAGCCACTCAGGCGCCCCCTAGGAGTTGGTAGACTTTTAAAAAATTTATTATTATTATTTTATTTTATTTTTTTTGTAAAGGGCCAGATAGTATTTTAGGCTTTGAGGGCCGTTTGGCTCTCAACTTTGCCTCTGTATTGGACAAAATGCAAATGAATGGCTGTGGCTATGTACCAGTAAAACTTTACCAACACACTGAAATTTGAACTATGTGTTAGGGGATACTCTTTTTTTTAATACCCCCCCAACCACTTAAAAAAAATGCTCATGGGGCCATGATTGGCTCCCTGGCGGTATCAGCTGACCCCGATCTAGATCCTTTTGTATTGATTCTTATTCTTTACCTTATGCATGCATTACCTATTAAAAAATGTTTGGGGCGTCTGGGTGGCTCAGTCGGTTAAGTGTCCAACTCTTGATTTTGGCTCAGGTCATGATCTCAGGGTCGTGACATCAAGCCCCGTGTTGGGCTCCAAGCTCAGTATGGTCTGCTTGAGGTTCTCTCTCTCCCTCTGCTCCTCCCCCTGCTCACGCTCTCTCTCTCCCTCTCTCTTTCAAATAAATAAAATAAATAAAAAAGTGTTTAAAGGGTAGCTTGAAATTTTTAGGTTTATCAAAGGGAGTGGCATTAAAGTTGGGGATAGGTGTCCCGCCCAGACCCCCTCTAAGAAGAAGCCAGCACAGTGGGGGATTGCATGACGTTCCCAGCCAAGCCGGGAAGGCGTTTGCCCTGCATTGCTTGCTACCTGCCCCACTCCACCACCAGATAGCAGCACAAATCCACCAAAAAGCGGGCCATCCCCGCACAGCTGGGAAGCTGAGGGCAGAAGTCAGCCCGTACACCTGTTTTATTTTGCCTACCATCTGTTTAAAAAATGGAGCCAGCATTTAAAAAAAAATCTGGATTTCTGGTTCCTCTTTAATCAGCTGATGTGAGCAGCGGCTGC
This sequence comes from Neomonachus schauinslandi, assembly GCF_002201575.2. NCBI lineage: Eukaryota > Metazoa > Chordata > Mammalia > Carnivora > Phocidae > Neomonachus > Neomonachus schauinslandi. The sequence goes on from NC_058412.1 coordinate 127,040,775, forward strand.
CCTCTGGGCCTGAGGTCCCCAGCGCATCCCAGTCCTCAGTGTCAGCGGCTCTTTCCCATCCTGCCGTGTAGCTATTTTTTCGCAGGGGACACATTTCTCACTCGCCACCTGCCTCCTCACCTCCATCCCTCCACTGGGGCTACAGGCCGGTGTTAAAGCATAAGGGCTTTGGGGCAGATTAGGGCTCAGGTCCCAGGCCTGCCATCTATCAGCTGTGTGACCTTGGGCCTGTTCCATGACCCCAGTGCCTCAGGGTCCTTGTGTGCAAATGGGGCTGAATGTACTCACCTCTCAGATTCAATACATGGAGCTCCGTGCAGTCTGGCGGGTGGTCAGCATGCGTGGATAGGAGCATTTTCCCCTGCCCGGCCCTCACAAGCCCTTGTTTGCAATCCCCCCGGCCCAATCTCACAAATGACCCCAACACAGACACAAAACATAACTGAAGGTTCTGAGGGTGTTTTTCCAGCCCCTGGGATTCAGGAGCAGTGAAGACAAGTCTGCATGTGAGGCCTGGCTCTGTCTTACCGGTTGTGATATCTTGGGCACGTCAGTTCATTGGTGGACTCAGGCTGGTTTTTTTGTTTTTGTTGTTGCTGCTGTTTGCTCCGGGCAATTAAGACAGGTTGGTAGGCCTGGAAAATCTCTCCACTGGGGCCTGTGAACTAGAAACCAACCTCTGCAGCCCCAAGGGCGCTTATCTGACCCTTCTGAAGTTTCACTCTCTGCCCCACCCACTGTAGACTTCCTTTGATAACACCTTACTTTTTCTTTTGGGAACAAATCACCTTTCCTCCTCTCATCCTGTGGCTTGTGAAGTGTTGTTTTCACCCCTGCAACCCCAGGTGGCATGTTTCAAACCTGGCCAACCAGAACCATTCACCACCACAAGACCCAGTCTGTCCCACTGAGAGCCTTCCCTGGGCTTTTGCTGCAACCACTGGAAGGGGAAACTTTTCCTGCTGAGATTGCTGAGCTGGTCTGATGTCAAGTCTCAACTCAGAGAAAAACAGGACCAGACTGACCAAGGTCTGGTGAATCATGTGAGCCCCTCAGTCCTGCCAAACCTTAAGTCACAACCACCCCTTCTCCACTTTTCAGTTACAGGAGTTAATCAAATTATTTTAGCTATTTTTACTTGAGCTATTATTTTCTGCCACTTATGAATTGAACTCTGATTCCCCCTCCTTTTGTGGTCCCCTCGGACAGTCACAAATCATCTAGTAGTGGGCAAACTTTAAGGAAAATTATGTTATGGGTCACATTTTTCAAAAAGCTTTATCTGTGACCACTCTAAAGAGTATTTTATCATCTCTGTCCCCCCTTTTTGGGGGGGCTAGTATTGCAGAAACTACCTAGCCCAGATCAGATATTGATTGTAATGTCTGTATGTTCACTACTGAATCTCAGTGCCTAGCACATGGGAAGGTGCCTTACAATGTCTTGCTCAATGGATAAATGAACAAGATACTCATTTGTCTAAAATGTCCCTCCTCGGAGAGACCCTCCCTGACCGCCCTGCCAAAACTGCCCCACCCTGCTTTTCCAATGTGATACATTTTTGATTTTCTTTATAAATCACCATCTGAATGTACATGTGCATTTATTTATGTTTATTGTCTGTCTCCTGAGGAGGTCAACTCCACCAGGGTTTTGTTCACTGCTGTGTGCCCCGGTGTCCAGGTCAGAGCCCAGCACACACCAGGGGTCAGTAACATTTGCTGAGGGAATTCACTAACAGGGATCCGCCGTCATCGCCTTATCATCATGATCTCCTGCAGGAAGACCATTCCTCATCCAGTCGTGGGTCCCCTCCGAAAGTGTTTGGAGCAGATGGCAACATTAATTCACTGTGTCAGGTGGCGAAGCTCCCATTTTGAGCCCAAGGGAGGAGGAGGGGAGCTAGGAATGGGATAGGGGTGGGGCCTCACCCTCCAGGATCCTTAACCATCCCCCGCCCACCAGCCAACCCGGAAACATGAGGCAGCGAGGTTAAGTAGACTCTTGCTGCTTTGTTATAAATATATTATGTACATCCAAAACATGACATTAAAATATTACTCCGTGTTACAGAAAAGATATTAAGGCTTTCTATTATTTACATTAAACAAGCAAGCACCTTTAAAAAAAAAAAAAAACAAACCAAAACAAAAAAGCCCCATTCTTCCTTCTTGGACATCCCTCTAGCCAGAGGGGACTCTGTGTCCCCTTCCAGATGGCCAAGACCCGTTGCAGGGGCTGCACTCTGTGAAGACATCCTCTGATTAGAAATATCAGCTCTGGCTGGAATCCCATGGGCAGATGGGGAGGGGCAGGGGGGGAAAGGGGGTCCAGGCTTGGGCAGGGGAATCCTGCCTCTTCTGGCCGGCTGCCCTCAGACCCTTGCTGCACCTGGCCATCCTTGGGTGAACAGGCTAGGCCAAAGGTGGTGCCTGGGGCTGTCCACCCACCCAGGCTTTCAGGGTCAGTTCGAAGGGCCATGGCAGGGCAATGCTCCAGGCACACATAGGTGTGCCTGGGGGGCTCGTAGACCACTGGGGGCAAACAAAGAGAGACAGAGAAGACGACTCAGTGGCCCCAACGCCAGCCACGCTGAAGTGCTGCCCAGTGAGGCGGTGGGGGGGGGGGGGCGCGGGCTGGGGGAGTGCAGGGAGTGAATGAGCTTTCCCTCTACCCAAGGAATGGCTAGCAGGGCGGGGCTCCTTTTTCTGCAGAGTCAGGCTTGGAGACAAGAGCAGCTCAGGTGGCTGGGGAGGGGCCAAGGAAAGAAAATGAAAAAAAGGAAATGAAAAATCAGTGGCTCAAGTATTCTGTGTCACGAGGGGTGGGCTGGGGGGTGCCCGGGCCCAGCCCAGGAGGCGTCCTCCCCACCTGGAGGGGCCAGCACGAGGAGGCTGGAATTTGGCAGATGGCTTCGGTTTGGGGGGCTGGGGAAGGTTGGCAATAAGGTGGCAGGCTCCGAGGAGTTATTTGATCTTCTGGGCCCATTTCATGTCGTCTGCCCGAGGCTTCTCGCCTGTCAGGCCCTGGATGAGGTCCTCTAGGCGTCGCCAGAAGCCTATCTTCTCTAGAGGGTAGTTGAGCCAGCCTGCAGTGGAAACAGAGCATGGGGGTTTGAACGGGAGAGCGGCAGTTGAGGAGACGGAAGAAACGTGTTGGCTTTGCCTGGGGCAGGGGCACCGAGGAGTCAGTCTGGACAGGGCAGGGGACAAGGGCTGACCAAGGAATCTGGGGGTGGGCACCTCCCACCAATGGGCTTAGGGGCTGCTCACACATGCCTTCGTCCCCTCACTCATTCACTTTCTTACCCAGTGCTTATTATGTGCCAAGTACGGTGGCAGCATTTCTTATCACCGGGCTCCCCTGCCACCTCTTCCAGGGAGCCTTCCTTGACCACATCACCCTCCTTTGTTTTGTTACAGCTTTTATGATGACCTGTAACCGTTCTCATTAATTCACCCCCTTCCTGTTTTGTGTTGGTTTTTCTCTGCAACTCCCAACACAGCAGAAGCCCGTGTTTTTCCTCCACTGGTGATCCCCTGGCACATAGTAGATGCTCAATAAATACTGCGTACAATCTTACTTCCTCTCTTTTACAGCCTCCCACCCAAATCACGAGGTAGGTACTATCTGTGCCATTTTCCGGATGAGAAGACAGGCTTGGAGGGGAGTCTCCCAGTTAGTGGGTGGCTAAACCAGGATGGATCCTAGGCCTGGCTGAGCAGTTAACCTGATCCCAGCAGCCTAAATTCTAACCCGTCCACCTGTCCAAGAACATGACTTTCAGACATACAAAAACTATTTTTTGTGGTTCTCAGTTCTGCCTCCAGAAAGACAACGCGCCCCGCCCCCTGCGAAAACCAGGAGCTGTAACTTATCCAGGAGCTATCACATGACAAGCCCTGGCCTCTGCCATAGTGCCATTCACAGCCTGGCCTGGGAAGGCCATATGTAAGGAGGGCGCTGCAGCCCCATTCCGGCGGGGGGGGGGGGGGGGAGGAGCTGATAGTTGAGCCGAAGCCGGCCTGACTTGCTGTCAGGATGCCGAGAGCACCTCAGTCCCACTGAAGTTTGATGCCAGGGGGCCCCAGCAAACCTGCTCCATTCACCTTTGGTACCGGCTCATGAACCCCCAATGGCATGTGGGTCTCCTTACTGTTCCTCAGCCACACCGGGCATGTTCCTGCCTCAGGGCCTTTGTACTTGCTATTCCCTTTGTCTGAACTGGTCTGTCCTGACTTGGCTGCAGGGGTCTCTCTCACGCTGGTTTCCGATTTCTCACCTCCTTCTATGAACAGCTACTCCTGCCTCCTCACTCCACGCGTCTCTGCCCTTTACCCTGCTCTGTCCCCCATAGCATTTCTCACATCTGGACTTGGTCATCTCCCCTCTACTCTGCCCCTAATGCCCTTCGCTCCAGCCATACTAACTACCTTGCAGTTCCTCAAACCAACCAGGCACGTGTGTCCTCCGTCAGGCACTTTGCACCTGCTGGTCCTGTGGCCTGGACTGCTCTTCCTCCAGATCTGCATCATTCTCTCCCTCAGTTCAAATGTCCCCTTCTCAGTGAGGCCTTCACCGACTGCCTTCTCTCAAGGGGAAAGTCCCGCAGTTCCTTCTCCTACCCTCTGCTTTGTTTTGCTCCACAGCAGTCAGCACGGTTAAATGTACTACTTCTGTACTGTCTGGCATGTCCCCTAGGAGAACAGGAATGCCACAAAGGCAGGGATCTGTGCCTGGTCCTTTGGTGCTCTGTCCTAAGCCCAGGACAGTGCGTGGCACATGGTAGGTGCCCAACAAGTATGAGCTGGCTGGCTGGGTGGGATCACAGCTCTATGAGGTGGGAGGTGGGAGTGGGGAAGGTCGTCCTCCCCCCCGTACCTAGAATGCTTGGCACATAGTAGGTGGGTGTGTGTTGTAAGAGCATGCTCCTGTAGGGCGAGGATTCCAGGACCTCCTCCTGTGACCCCTGCCCTACCGATCCTAGGATGGAGCTACAGCTGGACGTGGGGACAGCCTATTCCATGCCACCCTGTAGCCACACCTGTGGTGATACAGAAGTAGGTCTCGTGGGGAGAGACGTGGTGGATGCGGTGGTGTTTGCGTGGCAGGATGACATGCCAGTCCTGTAGGAGGGTGACCCAGCGTGGCAGCCCGAAGTACGTGTGTGACCACTTGTGGATTTGGTTGGTGAAGGTGCCGAAGATGATCAGGCAGAAGATGAAGCACTCCCAGGGGTACAGCTGCTCCAGGGCTTCTGCAAGGCGGGGAGAGGGTGGTGCCCACAGGGCCACACAGTTGTCACCGGGCGGGGCCACCACCAGCCTGGCCCTCCCCACTTGCCCCTGGGCAGCTCCCAGGCCTCCTTCCACCCTCCCCCATGGTCTCAGGCAAGTTCACACTCCCCTCTGGGCCTCAGTCCTCTCTTCTGTTCAGTGGGCAAATAATGGAGTCAGCATAAGAAATTGTTACAAATCTGGGCTCTGGAGTCAGGCAGAGCTGGGTTCAGGTCCGTGCTCTGAGATTTCTTGGCTATATGAGTTTGGGTCAGTGCCTCTGCCTCTTTGAGTCTCAAATTCGTCATCAGTAAAATGGGAGTAAGTCTTTGTCCAGGTTCCCTAGAAGCAGAGCCTGAGACAAGGGTTCATGTGCTCATAATTTATATGAGGAGGAATGCAGTGGAGGCGGGGGGGGGGGGGGGCCCCCTTTGCCAAAAAAACCCCGGGGGGGGGGGGGGGAGGGGGGGGGGGAGCAAAGCAAGGGGGGGGTGGGGGGAGTCTTGTCAGCCTGATCCTGGGGGCAGCTCGGCTCCACAGAGTTGGTCCCACCCAGAGGTGAGAGGGCTGGTCTTCTGTAGGCTTTTCCTGTCACTTTAGGCTTAGGCTTTAGGCTTATCCCAAGGGGAGAGGTGGGACCTGCTCTGGCAGTTCTCCTAAGGGACAGTGGGGAGTTGTTAGCAGCCACCACTCACGGCAGCCGGGGGATGGGCGCAAGCCTGCGGAAGAGGATACGGGCGGGCACCGCAGCACCCACCGCACCACAGCAACTCCTCACAGCTACCCACAGAGGGGGCGCTGCTCTAAGGATCCCTGAGGTGTCAAGTTGTTAGAACAAGACCCGGAACAGAGGAAGTACTTATCCCCCCGCCCGCCACTTCTGCCCACCTGACAGATAAGGTAACTGAGGCTCACAGAGGTGAGAATGACTTGCTTTTTTCCCCAAGACAGGCAGAGCAGAGATCAGAACTCAGAACTTCCTGAGTTCACAGCCTATATTCTTCTGACTAAGCCAGGGCAGCCAAGCCAGCAGCCCTCAGGGCCAGGCAGGTCATGTAGACGGGCAAGGTGGGCCAGGTGTAGGACAGCAGCGGGTAGTGGGGACTGTCTAAAGATGGCGACCGCAGCTCAGCTCCCACCAGTGGGAACGAGGACCCAGGATGGCCAGAGCGGATCGTCCAAGAGAAGCTGGGAACACAGATTTTATGTCAAATATCCCAATTCTACAGGCCGGCAACTAAAAATCTTTTATAATGTCCTGAGGGAACTCTGTCCCCACAGGCTCCTGCAGCCCGCCGCCGGCCGGCACGCTCACCAGGGCTCTGGGTGTGGAACGTGTAGGCCATGTTCAGCAGAGGCAGCAATGTCAGCAGGCAGTTGTCCCCGTTGGTCTCGATGAAGTCGTGTCGGGTGATGGCTGTGGGGTCGATGTGATGCTCCCGGAAGGGTCGAATGAAAGCCTGGAGTGGGGGTGTGGGCGGGAGAAGGGATATACGGGACCAGTCAGCCTGTGCTGGCCAGCCTCTCTCCACCACCTCCTGTACACACTGGACTCGGGCTCGCCTCCTGGCCTTTGGGATGCCAGAACATTCCACCATGCTACTGATAACGGAGCCCACCTGGCCTTCAGGGTCCCGGTCTAAACAGCTCTGGCAGAAGACAGTCGCAGTGACTTGGTGGGGACCTCGGGAAGGTACTGCCCCACTTGGGGCCTCAGTCTCCCCATCAGCGGTGTGAGGGGAGTTGGAGACAATCTCCACCCCTCTTCCCCACTCTAATACAGCTGAGGACGCCCCTCACAGTGACAGGCAGGCCCCTTCTATTTCTCCCCTGCGGCCATGCCCCTCCCAGTAACAGTCTCCCCCTCTTCCTCTTGTGTTGGTACGAGCTGTTCCGATGGGGCTGACCCCTCCATCCCCTAGGTGAAAGTGAGCACGTGACCCTGGCCCGGCCACTCAGAGCATCTCTCTGCCACAGTGCCTGACAGGGATGCAGGGAGATGGAGTCATGAGAACACGGTATGACCGTCTGTCCTACTGGACCTGGCAACGCTTTACCTTGGTTCTACTCTTGAAATGTTCAGTTACGTGAATCAGTCCCTTTATTTGGTTAAGCCAGCTCGTACTGGACGCTGCGTCACAACCAAAGAAGTCTGATGGGAGGCAAAGTTCACTTAACACGAACAGTGAGACGCAGCAGGGCTGGCAAAGGAGAATAAGACGTGGCCCCCAAATTCATGGGATAGTCAGAAAGAGACGTGGCCCCCAAATTCAGGGGGTTCAAAGCTTTCTGACTATCCCATGCTTCATGCTTTTGCTTCCAGAAAATCCCAGGGGGGTTTCTAGTCTCTTCTGGTCCCGGAGGAGGGGCATGGGGTCAGGCTGGAATGATGGTTTCTGTCTTTCAAACAGGGAAACAGGAGGCTCAGAGAGGAAGGGGGCTCACCCAAGGTCAGACAGCCCAACCCCCTGCTGGGTGGCAGGGCTGGGTCAATATACGCACCTTCCCCACGATGGGCAGCTCCACGGAGCCCCAGGTGTCAGCTCCCCAGTGCACCAGGCCAGACAAGAAGTCAGCAATGAGAGCACCTGCAACTGTGGACAAGAGGAGGGTGAGGTGGGGGTGGGGGACCCCCAGGGGGGCAGTCCTGCCCACCCTCCACCCCACAGTAGGGAGACCCTCGTTCATTCACTTGCCTGCTTGCTCACTCACTCATTATGGGGGGGTGGTGTCCCTTCTCTACTTGGGATGCTTTTCCCCCTGTGAATGGAGGCTTCGGGATAACACTCCTGTCCCTTTACTTGCTCTGCCCAGGGGATATGTGGGGACTCATCTGCCTGGTGAGTCTGGAGGAAATAAACTGGGCATGCGCAGGTCAACTCAACTTTCCCCTATTAGGAGCTGCCTGTGCCCTTCTCTGACCCTGATCCCTCCATGGAGGGAAGCCCGCTCTACTTTGGTGTTGCCAGTGACTAGATGGAAATGTCCTTCTGGGGTCTGGTGTCGGAAACACCTGAGGTGCGGACAGGAGCCACGCCTTCCTCCCCAACCTAGCTTTTGTCACAATAAATGTCATGATTTGGCCTCCGGAAGCCTTTTCCTTGACTTTGTTCTCCATGTGTTCGGAACTGGACCGGGGTTCCCTCAAAGACCCCAAAACCATTCACTTACTTGAGGGTTCAGGATAATACAGAGGTTAAGAGCTGTTAGATCTGGACTTAAATCCTAGCTGTCTCTCACTAGCTGTGTGATGTTGGGCATGATACTAAGCTCTCTGTGCCCCAGTTTCCCCTAGATGGATGGGCATGGTCATTATAAAAAACACAGTGGCTGCCATTTACTGAGCACTTTCAGGGCCTGACACAAGTGCTTTACATGCTTGATCTCAGTGGATTCTCAGTCTGGTCCAAGCTGGTACCATCCTCACGCTCCCCTTACAGAGGTGGATAACGGGAGGCCTGGAGAACAGAAGTGACTAGGCAGAGGCCACAAAGATGGCAAGTGGCACAGCTGGGCTCTTAACCTGCCTTGAGGTCCAAATTTATCACAGCAGGATGCACCACCACCCCTGCATGGGGGGGGGGGGGGGAAACTGAGGCAGAGTGGCTCCCTACCTGTGCAAGGGAAAACCCCAGTGCCGTCCCCCATCACTCTCCCTGCTCACTGCCATCTCAGCCCTCCTGGCTCATTCCCTTTCCCCCTGCACACCCTCACACACCTCTGCATCTCTCTCTCTCTCTCTCTCTGCATTTGCTGCTCCCTCTGCCTGGAATATTCCTTCCCCAGGTGTAGCAGAGCATACTCCTTCACTTCCTCCAGGTCTTTGCTCAAACATCTGCTGGGGACACCTGATCTAAAATTATAACCACCCCCATCTTCCAGCATTTCCTGTCTCCTGTCTTTCTTTTTCTCCAAGCACCCTTCCTTGTGGACGTCACTCCTGTTTGCTCATGGTCTCAAGAACGTCAACTCCACAAAGGCAGGGGTTTTAGTCTTTTGTTTATGGCTTCATCCCAGTTCCTGGCACTTAGTAGGGGGTTCAGTAAATATTCCTGGAATTAATTAATGCAGACTACTAAAGTACAGTGCTTGGCACATAGCAAAAAGATCAACTGTTGTTCTTCGGTCATTTTGTTTATCAAGCAACATTCGGTGAGGACCTACTGTGTGCCAGGCTCTAGAGCCAGAGATGCAGCAGACACTAAGCTCACTGTCCCTGGGGCAGAGTGATGGGGGGGGGGGGCGGCGGCAAGCTGTAAACCACGCAGGCCACGAATGCAGTTTCAAGTGGCAGTACGCGTAGTCTGTTGGATCCCAGGACTTCAGGCAAAAACCCTTTCCCTCCTCCTCCCCAGGCTGGTTCTCCCTGTGGAATCTTCTGAGGCCCAGCTAGGCCACTTCAGGGTTCTTTGAGTTTTGCTGGGGTCCTCAGCTCCTTGGTGATAGGGGACCAGGGCCTTGGGACACTGTGGAGGCTGCAGAAAAACCCCTAGATGCCATCCAGGCTGGGCAGTCCTGCTCCTCAGAGACACTGCTAGGAGGGTAGACCTGGGCTAGGGGGGTAGGCGGGAGAGACAAAAGCCAACAACGGCTTCTTCTTCTTCTTCTTTTAAAGATTTTATTTAGGGGCACCTGGTGGTCGCTTAACCACCCACTCAGCTGGTTAAGCGACTGCCTTCAACTCAGGTCCTAATCCCGGGATCTTGCTCCCTGCTCATCGGGGAGTCTGCTTCTCCCTCTCCATCTGTCCCCTATCCCCCACCTGTGCTCTCTCCTTCGCTCTCTCTCTCTCTCTCAAATAAATAAAATCTTTATTTATTTTTTAAATTTCATCCATTTATTTGAGAGAGCAAGGTGTGGGAGTTATATGCCCCAATAATGCATTTTTTTTTTAAAAGATTTCATTTATTTATTTGACAGAGAGAGAGGGAACACAAGCAGGGGGAGTGGGAGAGGGAGAAGCAGGCTTCCCGTCGAGCAGGGAGCCCGATGTGGGGGCTCGATCCGAGGACGCTGGGATCATGACCTGAGCCGAAGGCAGACGCTTAACGACTGAGCCACCCGGGCGCCCCTCTTCTTTTTTTTTTTTTAAGATTTTATTTATTTATTTTATTTTATTTATTTGTCAGAGAGAGAGAGCCACCCAGGCGCCCACTAATAATGCATTTTTAACATCACTGACATAGGGCCTGGCACACAGGAAGCACCCCGTGATGTCAACCACTATTATAAATACTGTTTTTCTAATATTTTATTATTATTTATTATTATTCTTGTGATCTGTAAGGATTAAATGCTTAGGACGATTAAGGAGATAAGATGTGTAACTGGCTTAGGACTAGCCTTGGTACAGTTTAGGGATTAAGAGAGAGAAAACATTTAAGGTGCTGGTACAGGGCGTGGTACCTATAAGTGCTCAATAAATATTGAGTGAGAACAAATAAATAGCTGGTGACCTGGCCCAGAGTAGCAATGCAGGCGTATGTCTGCCTAGAGGCTTGTGCGTGAATGTTAAGCTCGACTCCTAGCAGCTGCACCTGGAAAGCACCCAGACATCCAACAGCTAAATTGATAAATGCACCATGGTACATCCAGGCAATGGAATACTGCTCAGCAGTAAAAAGGATGTGCCATGAGAGAGATAAAGCAGGGAGATGTGACCAAGAGCACCTGCAGGTGGTTAAGCGTCTGACTCTTGATTTCGGCTCAGGTTGTCTCATGGGTCGTGAGACTGAGCCCTGTGTTGTAAGGCTCCACACTCAGCGGGGAGTCTGCTTCTCTCCCTCTCCCCTTCCCACCTCCCTTTCTCAGGTAAATAAATAAATAAAAAGAAAAACTCCAGGGGCACCTGGGTGGCTCAGTGGGTGAAGCGTCTGCCTTCGGTTCAGGTCATGATCTCAGGGTT
>NC_058412.1:127051965-127053674 GCF_002201575.2 Neomonachus schauinslandi
CAGTGGGTGAAGCGTCTGCCTTCGGTTCAGGTCATGATCTCAGGGTTCTGGAATGGAGCCCGGTTTCCAGCTCCCTGCTCAGCGGGGAGTCTGCTCCTCCCTCTCTCTCTGCTCCTCCCCTTGCTTGTGCTCTCTCTCAAATAAATAAAAAAGTCTTACAAAGAAAAGAAAAACACCAGACAAATTCCCATAGAGGGGCATCCTATGATACCAGGGCTCCTCAAAGCTATCAAGGTCACCAAAAACAAGGAAAGTCTGAGAAACTGTCACAGCCAAGAGGGGCATAAACGAACATGATAAATAAATGTGAGTGGGATCCTAGATGGGATCCTGGAACAGAAAAAGGACACGTTAGGTAGAAACTAAGGAAATCTGAATAAACTATGGACTTTAATTCATAATAACGTATCCACATTATATGGTATCTTGATTGTAACAAATATACAGACACTAATGTAAAATATAAGATGTTAACAATAAGGGCAGCTGGGAGCAGACGGTGTATGGGAACTCTTCATACTACCTGCTCATTTTCTGTAAATCTAAAACTTTTAGTAAATAAAATCTGTTTTTGAAAAACTGTATCGTCTTATTTCACGTCCATAGTGATGGGCCCCAACACATCCTGACTTTCCAGGGGAGAAAGGACCCTCGGAGGGTAAGGGCAGTCGGGGCTGCGGGTGAGTGGCCGGGGACCATCGTGAGGGCAGTTCACAATGATGCTGAGCCTTCATGTCTGGGTCTGAGAAATGGGGACTTTAATAGCACTACTTTCCTTAAGTACAGTAGGTTAATAAACTGGGCTAATGCACGTGAAGTCAGTCCCTGGAACGTGGTAAGCGCTCCCAAGGTAGCTCCAGGAGTTACCCACCTCCCCAGGCCTCAGTCTTGTCATCTGTCAAATGACCAGCACCTGGCCTTCGCAGGCTGCCAAGCAGGGAGGGATGTGTGCTTTGGGCAGATGTCACGAATTCTTTTTGGAGAGAAGGAGCACCCCTCTCCCTGGGCTCTGTGAGCCCCAGGCCTCTGCAAGCGGCTGTTTCTAGAACAGTGACTCCAGGAGTCACTGGCCTGCTGCCTGAGGAGGCTGTAATGGGGGGCAGGGGTGGCCAAGGCGAACACACAGGGCGTCTTTGTCCCAGTGCAGGTAGCAGTGGCTAGAGCTGGGGCTCATCCTGGGGGCAGCTTGGGCCTGGTCAGCACCCCAAGTGCAGGACATTGGAATAGGGTACAGCATGGTGAATAACTCACTCGGGGCCACCCTGACCCACTGGGTGGGGCCTTCATCTGGCCACAGGTCACCCAGCTGTGCCTTGTTAGCCCCCTCCCATTTCAAGGCCTGGCGTGGAGACTGTGAGAGCAGCTAAGACTGATGAGATCATGCCTGGGGGGCTCAGCCGGCTGAGTGCCTGCCTCTGGCTCAGGTCATGATCCCAGGGTCCTGGGATGAAGCCCTGCAGCGGGCTCCTTGCTCAGCAAGGAGCCTGCTTCTCCCTCCACCTGCCGCTCCCCTGCTTGTGCTCATAGGCTCTCTCTCTCTGACAAATAAATAAAATCTTAAAAAAAAAAAAAAAGAGGGGCGCCCGGGTGGCTCAGTCGTTAAGCGTCTGCCTTCGGCTCAGGTCATGATCCCAGGGTCCTGGGATCGAGCCCCGCATGGGGCTCCCTGCTCGGCGGGAAGCCTGCTTCTCCCTCTCCCACTCCCCTTC
>NC_058412.1:127053774-127193891 GCF_002201575.2 Neomonachus schauinslandi
CTGGGGCCGGGCCAAATCCCTTGTTTTTTTTTTTTTTTTTACCATCTTTCAGCTTGACTCCTCACCTGACCTGAGGCCAGGTGACCTCTGACTTCACCACCAGTCTTTGCATTCATTGTGCTCCCTTGCCTGGAACACCCCCTCTTCTACCAGGCCTCCAAAAACTTCTACTCACTCCTCAAGGGCCAACTCACAAGCGCCCAAGCTTTCCCCAGGCACAGCCAATAGCTCAAGGCTCCCAGGGACATTCATTTGTTCACACTTTCACTGATGACAACACTGTCCTTGTCAAGGTCACTGACGGCCTCCACGTGGCCAAATCCAGTGGTCCCCTTGCTGTCCCATCCCGCTGGTCTGCTCCGCGGCCACTCCTAGTTGACCCCCAAGTCTTCTGGAGACACATTCTCCTTCTGCCCTCTGCAACCCCTCCCGCCCCCTCAGCTGGCTCTTCCTCCTTCCCCCACAGCCTGGAGGCACGGGGGCCTTGGGCCTCTTCTCCGCCTGCACTCAGCCCCTGGGGGCACTCTGCCAGCATCTGAGCTTCAAATACCTCTTCTACTAAGAGGACTCCCAGATTTCTATCTCCGGCTGCCTTCCCGGACTCCACACTTGGATTTGCAATTTCCTGCTTGGCACCTCGCCCTGGCTCTCAGGCAGGCAGCTCAAGCATCTCCCCCCAGCCGCCTCTTCCCACCCCTGTTAATGGCCACCTTGTCCCTTCCATGAAAGCCTGAGAGTTGCCACCAACAGGCCCTCTCTCACCTCCACAGCCGAGCTGACAGGACACGCTGGCCGCTCGCCTCGTACAGCTCACCACAAATCTGACCATTTTTCACCGCCTCCACTGCCCTACCCAGTCTGGGCCACCATGCGCGCCTCCTCTCCGGTCCTCCCTGCCCCCATCCACCCTCCTTGTAGCTCACCAATGGCCCCTCGTGGCCTGTAGAACAAAACCGTGAGTCCAGACCACGGCCCTGCAGTCTACACCCCCTCCTCCCACCTCTGAGCTGCCACCAACTACTTTTCCTTGGATCAACCTTCTCCAGCCACACTGGCTTCCCATCTGTTCCCTGGGCACACACCAGCCTCTGGGCCTTTGTACCTGCTGTTCCCTGTCGCCCCTCCCCCAGATACCTGCCTGGCCTCTTCCCTCGCCTCCTTCAGGTCTCCCTGCAAATACTTTTCTAGAAGGGCCTTCCCTGCCCGTTCTCTTATCTTGGTTTTGCTTCCCAGCATTGCATCGTTGGTCCATGTTTATTAACTGGGCACCTTTTCATGCTTCCGCCTCCCCTGGTTTCCAGGGCCTGTCAGAGGTGCCGGGACCTCTGGGGAGACAGTGCTGGGCCAGAGGCAGGCCCTGCACACTGGCACGATGCCTGGCCTCCTGCGTGTTAACACACAAATCAGGGTGGCTACTTAAATCGATTAGGGACTTTGCAAGCACCACTATCAGGAGATTGTCTGCTCTTATCAGCCCAGAGGCAAAGGTGTGGGATGGGGGAGCTGGTGTCACACGCTGTGACTGGACCGCCCGAGCTCCTGAGCCAGGGATGGGAAGTTCTGACCCCAACCAGGGAAGGGAGGTGGCGACCTGCCTGGGACACCCAGGCTCCTGGCTCACACAGCACACACCTGGGCTCCCACACGTTCTCCTCCTGGTGCTAACTGGACGCTGTCCGGCCCCTGCTGGGAGAGGCTGTGGCTTAAGAGCTGGGCAGGTCTGATCCCAGACTCGGCTGCTGCCCCAGGGACGGCCAACTGGCATGTCACCTGGCCTCTCAGAGGCTGGTGATCAGAGCCTCCTCACTAGGTTGACACCAGGAGTTAAAAGTGCCCAACGTGCAGCTCGGTGGACAGCAGGCACTTGGGAAATACCCGTTGCTAAACACAGCGTTATGTCGGCGGGCCTCCTCCCCCGCTTGGCTCAGTCATCGGTCCCGCGGCAGCCACACACACCTGCATTTTGCCCATACAACAGCCCGAGGAGGCAGGTACTGCAAGCAGCCCCAAGGTACAGATGTGGGAAACAAGGCTCAGAGATGCAACAGCACCTGCCCGAGGCCCCACAGCCACGAGGCAGGAGAGCTGGGCCGGGGCCTGCTCGTCACCACCCCAAGATGGGGCACCAGGGCTCACGCTGGCCACATCCCTGCCCTTGAATGTAGTGCCCGGAGGCCGAGAGGCTGCAGGTGAGGTCTCTCTCACCCCTGGGCAAAGGGGGCATGTGTGGCTCCTGAGGTGGGGCCCAGGCTCCCCAGCACCGGAGGGGTTAACTCCTTGTCCTCCAGCTGGCCCAGGCCCAGCACAGGCCCACCCCACCGCAGACCCAGATGGCTCAATTAGCCAGCCTGAGCACTATTGGCTTAGGTGACCAGAGTGCTTTTAATGAGATTGTGGGAGCTGAACACTTGGGGAGAGCCAGGAGGGCGGACCAAGGGCACAGATGCCCCCTCCGCCTGAGAGCCCAGGGCAGGGGAGGGGATGAGTGCCTGAGCCTGAGGGCAGAGGGGAGGCCAGTGCGCAGACAGGAGGGAAACGAGTCACCCCAGGACCTGGGAGTGGAGATGGTGAACGAAGAACTATGTTGTGCTTCTGGCTCGAGGTGTGACGCTGGCCTGCCCTTCTCTAAGCCTCGGTTTGCTCATCTGCAAAATGATGACAAGTGTAGTATCCGACTCCCCGGCTGTGGACGGGGGAGGCCTGACCAATGAGAAACACGAGTAGGTACTGTAAGCTGCAGCTTGCTCATTCATTCGTTCCCTGATTCGATAAATATTTATCAAGTACCTACTGTGTGCCAGGCCTCATGCTTGGGGCTGGGCCGCAGCAGTGAACACACAAGAATGTCTGCTCGCAGGGATCTGAGATTTGAGTGGAGGGAGACAGATACTGAGCAAATAAATATATTGTGTAACAGTATGCTGAAGTGATGGTGTATGGCAGGGCTGCTATTTTTGAGGGGTAATCAGGGAGAGCCTCCCTGAGGAGGTGACCTCTGTGTAGAGACCCAGATGAGGAAGTGAATCAGGTAGGTGACTGTGGGAAGAGAGTTCCAGGCACAGGAACAGCATGTGCAAAGGCCCTGAGATACGAGTGTGTCCAACAGTGCATGGCGGAGACACAATGAGGAGGCCCGGGGGAGGGAGCATGCTGTCCCAGAGAAGAGTGGAGGGAGATGGTGTCTGAGGAGGAACTGAGGAGTCGGTGTCTTATTCTACGTATACAGAGAATGGGGGTGTAGCATGACCTCACCGAGGATCTAACGTGATCCTTCTGGCTACCAGCGAAGAACGGACAGTGGGGGCAAAGGGGAAGGTTGGGAACCAGGGAAGAGGCTCCTACAAAAGTCTGGGCAGGAGAGGCCAGTGGCCGGACCAGAGTGAGAACGGTGGAGGTGGAGAGTAAGGTTTGGATTCTGGGGCTTCTCCCTCTCCCTGCCTCCCACTTGTGCTCTCTTTCACTCTCTCTCTCTCTCAAATAAACAAATAAAATCATTAAAAAAAAAAAAAGTAGAGCCAAGGGCATTTGCTGAGGGCTGGATATGGAACGGAAGACAAAGAAAGGAACTGAGGATGATGCCCAGGGTTTTGGCCCAAGTAAGAGGAGGAACGGAGGTGTCACTGAGACAGAGGTGGGGTTCCCACAGCACGTCCTTGATTCGCATGTGCACACAGGCACGCACACACACGTGGGCACGCACAGCCACACACCGTGACCCACGTGTGCAAGTTGCCATCAGAGTGGCGCAGACAGTGGGTAGGTCCCTGACCCCTGGGGAACCCGAGGGAGGCAGAGAGTGGGGCCCCAGGCACTCACCGACACCCAGCATGACGAGGGGAGTGTGCTCCCAGTGGGCCAGCAGCAGGAGGTGGACCAAGTTGTGGGCGATGAGGCTGAGGCACAGGACCACGCAGCACCACTCCTGGAAGCGCTTGCCTGCAGGGACAGGAGGCCAGAGGTGAGCGCGGGGCGGGTGGTGAAGGCCGCAGGGCTGGGACTAAAGCCAGGCAGGGCCGGACCTGTACAAGCTCTTCCATGTGTTCACAGAGTCTAACGTGCTCGGCACAGGTGGAACACAGGGGCTGCCATGAAGAAAAGGCCCCAGCCTACCCATTTCACAGATGACGTCACTGCAGCCCGGAGAAGGGGAAGAGTCGGCCCAAGGCACCGGCCCAGGAAGCTGGCCTTGCACAGGCCAATTCTTTGGCAGGTAGGACCAGAACTTGTCTCCTGGGCCCTTGTGGGCTCTTTGGAGAAGCTCCAGGGAACTTTAATGAGCCTTTTTTTAACTGACCTCATGGCATCACTTGTCCCCTTGTGTACGTAATTATTTGGAGGTGAAGGCTACCAACACCTTTTAACCCTAGAGGATCAGATCCTGTCCAACATCCATCAAGCAAGGCTCCAGTGAGTCAGGGATTTAGGAGAAATGGGCCTTGGTTACCATTTCTAGGGCTCCTGCCAGGAGCAGGGGGTCTGGGAGCACGACACAGGAGATGAGGGACCAGGCAGGTAACGTGGAGTAAGGTGGGCTGTGTGGGGGCTGTGGGATGTGGCACCCATGCCCTTTGTGAAGGAGGATCACTAACATGCGGACTCCTGCCAGGTGGGAGGGCGGGCCCAGGGTGCCCGAGCTTCTTAATTCCCAAGAGAAGCCAGAAATCAAGACCGGGGTGTGAAATCTTTTTAAATCTCCTGCCACATATTTTTAAAAGCCATGTGAGCTCAGACAAGCTGATTCACTCACTGCAGCTCCGTCTGAGGTGTCTTTTGGGGGGGTCTCAACACTGGAAACAACGGAAGTGTCCAGCGCCTGGCGGATCAGCCAAATTAATTTGGTCCATGGCATCCTTGCAGCCAGAAAAAAAATGCCTGGGCGGCTGTTTACACGTAGACATGGAGGTGTCCAGGACATACCGGTGAGTGCAAAAAAGCAAAGTGCTAACCAGCAGCCATTTATGTAAGAAAAGAAAAAGCTACCTGGTCAAGACTGGCTTTCACTTAACCCCCTTGGAATTTAGTATTTGTGAATGTACTCCTCTACCAAAAATCCTTTGTAATTTGTAAATTAAAATTTAAAAATATAAAAGGGAAGGAAAACATTGCGTGGGTGGTGCAGATTGCGCCACAGGAACCCGGGGGATACTGTTTTCCCAGGCAGCTGGTCCCCAGGGCATGGAAAACCCTTAATGGTAATAATTTTCTTATCATTAGTGTTTAACATCTACTGAGCTGTTGCTATGTGCCAGGTGCCTACTGAGGTGATGCCAATTTGCAGATCAGAGATCAGAGGGTCAGAGTGGTCCCAAGGAAGTAACCTAAGGCTGCACAGCTAGTAAGCTACAGACTAGGATCCTATGGCCGGGCAGGTCCTTGTGAGTGATGAACACTTGAAGGGGACATGGCAGAGAGAGAGGAGTCCTCCTGTGTCTGTCCTCTCTTAGTGCTTGCTATTCCCTTCACTCGCCTCTGACCTGGAGTGACTCTGGCAATGCCCTTGCAGACCTCCACCTCCAGGAGGCCATCCATGATGCTCCCTCTGACTCTTGGACTCTCCCCGGCATAGGGCTGCCCCTATGACATCCATCTTCCCCGACCCAAATGTGAACTCAGGAGGCCCAGGACCATGGCCGGCTTGCTCACCAGGGCCCTGGCACACAGCTGGTACTCAATAAATGCCCGTGGAATGAATAAATTCGTAAAGAGAACCTTAGAGGACAACTGCCAGGCTTTGTCTGTGGGGGCACCTCACCAGAGCACCTTCGAAGGGAGTATCAGGCATTGCACTGCTCCTGCTAGGGAAATAGGCTCAGAGAGAGAGAGAGAGAGAGAGAGAGAGAGAGAGAGGGAGAAGGGCCTTGGCCAGGACCTACAACAGCACGCTGAGCCCTGGGCCAGAATCAGAACAGCTGCCCTCCCTTTGCCCATAAAAAGACCAAGGGTCAGAGGGGGAAAGGGCCGCGCCCAGGGTTGCATCCCCTTGGCCCCCTCTTGTACAGATGAGGACACTGCGGTCCAGCAAGGGCGAGGACCCCGACAACAGCCCCACAGCTGCAGATGTGGGCCTAGAACCTCTCGCATCCCACTTCTTAGTGGCTGTTTCCCTTGGGCCATGTGACCCTGTTGCTCCAGCAGCCCCTACCTGGGGTCACTGTAATCCAGTCCAGCATGGCCTTCCCCTTTCTGGTTCCTGTTTGTGGCCCAGGCCTGGACTTAGAAGCAGAAGTCGGCAGGGGGCAGGTGGAAGGGGTAAGGAAAAGGTGATGCTTCAACGCCAGCCTGCCGGCCTGGCACACTAACATGATGGAGTAACAGTAACAGTGGCCGACGCACACTGAGGCCTAGCACAGCTGGGGTGTCAGGTGCAGCCCACATTAGAGATGCCGCAGACCAGCTCCCTCCAGCACATTTTGCTCTCGGCTTAAAAAAAAAAAAAAGCTACATTAAAAAAAAAATCACCTACAATTCCTAATTTCCTGCTTCCCTTGAGAACACAAGGCTCTGGGTGCCCCAGGCCTGAGCAGCAGTGGCTGCCTGTCCCCATCAGATGGGGCAAGAGCTCCTGGTTCAGCCCAGTCTCCTCCCTTTCCTGTGGCCTCCTATTGGGTGGCTTCCTTTGGGGGCAGCAATCACCAGCATTTTGAGCTGGTCCCTCATTCAAGTCTCAATGCTTCCAGGGATGAGCTACGTGATCTCGCTTCCCAGGTGAGGAAACTGAGGCTCAGTGGGTAGAAATGAAGAGCTGGGTTTGGGTCCTGGGCTTGTCAATGGGACACGTTAGCCTGGATGCTGGGAGCTGTCCTGGTTCTAAAGAGCGCCCAGCTCTTTCGGCTTGCCTTGGAGAATGACCCTGAAATCAGAATAGTTTCCCATCTAAATGCCATCTACCTTTGGCCTCTGGAATCTGGATCCTTCCCAGACCAAGTGCTTCAACTTTCATCTATAAAGAATACATCTATAATACTAAGTGGCCCTCACTGAGCACCTACTATATTCCAGTTACGGTGCCAGGGATGAGCTCAGCCAGCCCTTGCCATACACTGTGGGCTGGGGACCATTTGCCCTTTCCTTCGGAGGGAGAAACGAGGCCTGAGAGATGAAATGACTGGTCCAAAGTCACAGCATGGACAGTCAGCCTGGCCGGGCCTGCGAGGTCAGGTGGTCTAAGTTGTGTCACTATACAGATGGGCAGACTGAGGTCCAGGGGGGAGAGAAGGGCTTTGCTTAGGACATGAGCGCTCAGGCCATCTCTGGCAGAGTGCTGGGCCTTGTTTTCCTGAGCCAGCCCCTGGCCTGGCCAAGGTCCATAATCTGGCCTCTGAGTTACGGCAGCGAATGCCTGTTGGCCTGGGGAGGAGATCGGGCTTGTGTGTGGTGGTTACGGAGGGCTGGGAGGAGCAGGGGAGGCCAGGCGTCAGGCCTCAGCCATCTTTGCTTTCCTGAGGGCAGGCCACGGCGGCCAAGGGCTTGGCATCAGGCCCGACTCTTCTTGTTTCAGTCAGACAAGCCCTGAATAACCTGCACTTTTGATGGCCCTTGGCGTCGGGGAGGTGGGGGGACAGGAGGCCGAGAAAAGGCAGGAGCCAGAGAGAGACAGAGGAAGTGAGAGGGGCAAACAGATGAGAGAACAGGAAGTAGAGACACAGAGAAATGAGAAATGGAGAGACAGGAAGAGAGGAAAAACAGAGACATGGAGAGATTATAAGGAAACAGAGAAAAAAAGACAAAGAGCGTGGCCAGAGAGGAGAGACAAAGAAATGGAAAAAGACCAAGACTGAGGGAGACAGAGAGAAAACTCAGCCCAGAGTGGCAGGGACCAGGCCTGGCCTGGAAAGGGGACCCAGGTCTCTGGGTTCAGTCAGACCCATTCTGGGGGACCGAATCCTTGCCCTGACCCCAAGCTAAGAGATCCTTGTATCCCCCAGGGCCAGAGGTACCTGTAGTTAGCCAGGGTGGTTTGAACAGCTGACTCCAATGACCCCTGAGGGTCCACTCCCGGAGTCCGGGGCACCTGAGATGTGGCACACACAGCCAGGTTTCAGCGGATACCTGCTGGGAAGCCGTGGGAAGCCTTACCTCTGGGCTTGCCCACGAGGCCTGCCAAGCCCACCAGGTCCTTCACAAATCCTGGCACGGGGCAGGCTGCTGCTGTGAACCCCAAACCCAGAGGGCAGCGGGCTAGGGGACCCTCCATGACTCCCAGGATCCGCAGGACCAGGCCCCAACTTCCTGGCCAGACACTAGGGGCCCACAGGAAAGGGCCGAGGCTGCCCCACTCCTTGGCCCTTGCTGTTCCCACCACCCAGTGCTGCCCCGATCAGACTACTCACAGCTCCCTGCGGACACTAGGCCCACTCGCTCTGTCACCGGCCCTGCACGCATGCTGCCCCACTGACCTGGAACACTGGGCTCCTCCTGCACACCCACCCTGGGCTGGCTCCCTTCCACAGTGAAGATTAAGAACACGGAACCTAGAACATTCCCCTCCTTCCACCAGTGTTCTGGTTCTGGCCCTGCTGCTAACTGTGTGATTGTGGGCAAGTCCCTACTCTTTGCTAAGCCTCAGGAAATGTCTTCAAGATGGACAGGGGGACCATGAAGTGCCAGGCAAATCAAACACAAGCAGTCCCTGGCCTTGCTGACTCTGCCCTCTGGGAGGGGCGGATGCAGGCTTGATCCTAAACAGGACAAGCATTAGGAAGAACACATGTAGGGGCTGGGCTATGAAGAGGCTATAGGAGGTGGTGGTGGGGGGGGGGGGGGGGGAAGCCTCAGTTTCCTGCCCTGAAAAATGCAGTTGGTACTGAGGGGACACCTCAGACAGTTGTAGTGAGGATGAAATGAGATCATGTGAAGAAAATGTCCAGCACAAGCAGTGCTAAATAAATGTCAACTATGTTAACTGCCTTATTATTGCTGCCAACTGTCAGGGTGCCAATCCACCTCTGGCCCCAACAATATCAAGAATTCAGTCCTGGAACCCAGAAGCTTCTCCTACTCTCTCCTTGCTCATTTTTCTCCAGTCCATGGGACTCCTTGGTGTTCCACAAACGTTCCGGGCACGCTCCCACCTCAGGGCCTTTGCATTTGCTGGGTCCTTGGTCTGGACCAATCCTTCCTCAATTATCTTCAGGCCTCCCTCCCTTCATGTCTCTGTTCAAATATTACTCACGCAGTGAAGCCTTAACTGCCCCCTCCCTAAAATGTTACTGCCCCCAACAACATTTCACTTCCCCCTTTTCTGCTCTGTATTTGCTCCATAATGGTTGCCACCACTGGGCAAGGGAGCTACTTTCCTTATTTACTGAGCTTAGTAAAATACCAGCTCTATTTTTCCTGTCTTATTCACTGCTTTGCCCTCAGGGCCTAGAATGGAGACTGGGACAAAGATGCTCCACATGTATTGAGCCTGGTGCCTCATTTTATAAGTCAGGTCCAGAGAAGGTCGAAGTACTTCTACAAGGCCACACAGGAAAGGAACAGAGACAGAGGGAGGGAGACCTACGAAATTTGGAGAAACCAGTCTGTCCAGTCTCCTGCTTCTCCACTCCTCACTCCTCACCACCTTGCCTCCTCACAGCTCCAAGTCAAGAGGAGATAAAGCCTTTACTGAAGGTTTGGGGCATCTGGAGGCTGTCTGCAGCCTCAGATCCCTGCATGGCTGTTCTTCAGAGGGTGAAGGGCATTTGGGGAAATCAGAACCAGACAAAGATGCAATCATGGGGAAATGGAGAAATGGCAGTCTCTTGGGGGAGCTCAGAATGCCTGAGTATGATTTGGTTGAAAGTGGGCAGGGTTTACCCAGGTGGGCAGGGCTGGACACCAAAGGAAGAGGCCTTTGAATCCTTACCCTCGAGTTTCCGGTGGTGAGTCTGAGGACAAGAGAGGTCAAACACCTTACTCCAAGACTCCCAGAAAACACCAGACTAATGGGGCAGCACTAGGGAGTGCCTACTGTATGCCAAGCACTGCATCAAAGTGGATGATCTCATTTCCTCTTCCCCCAAACACTAACGAACAGGTAAACTTTATGTCCATTTTAGAGGTGAGGAAACTGAGGCTCAGAGAGGGAAAGTGGCTTGGCCCAGGTCACACAGCAAGAAGCAGTGGGGATGCCAAGCCCAGCCTATCCCAGGAAGTGCAGGAGGTTTTAGGTCCATAGGCTAGGTGCTTTGGGAACAAGCTAAAGAAACCATGGCATCATGCAGAAGGTACCCAAGTCATTAAAAAAAAAAAAAAAAAAAAAATCACACCCAGAGCATGGAATTGCAAGTCCAGAAAGGGCCTCTGGTGACCTAGGACTCAACAAGAAAGCAAATGGCCCAAGGTCACACAGCCAGTGATGGCAGAGATGGTAATGCAAACCCGGGCCAGTCAGAGTAGAAAGCCAAAGGTGGTAGTGGACCCATGCCCACCCCAGGAAAGGACTGTGCATGGCGGCTGTCCCCTGGCAAAAGGAAAGATGTCAGAATGTTTGACAAACAAAGCTTGGTGTGATGGTGACATCCAGGCGGAGAGGCCTCCTGCAGCTCCCAGTCACCTGACTCTGGAGTTCTCCATGGCACTTCCTTAACCCCTGGGGACAGAGGGCCCAGGCAATGAGATTCCTTGGGTTCTACTGGAAGTCAGAGAAGAGTGGGAGAGCCGGTGCTTGCTGGAGCATAAATAGTAGGCACAGCAGGAAGGAGCCAGAGACCACTATCTGAGGGCAGAACAGGGGGTAAGGGTCTCTAAACCGTGGTCTGGTTTGGAGAATGGAGGGGGCTGATATACATGCAATGGGAAAGGGGCAAGGGCTGGACTTGGGGTTTGCATAGGGGAGGAGCTTAAACTGGAAGATTTACAGTGCCCTCACCACTCGGGATACCGGAATAGAGGGACAGAGTAAGAGCTGAGGCTCCTCTTTGCTGGGGGAGTGGGTGGTCTGTGGCCACTGAAGCTGTAACTAGAATGGGGCTTGGCGGTAGGGCGGCGCCTGGGGCACTAGATAGCTGGGGGGGTCCCTGAGTTGCGGTTCCTAGAGCAGGGAGGCTGACGTGCCCACATTTTGGGGGTGAGGTCACTGTTTGCCGCCCAGGGCCCTGGCTGGGGAACAGATGGGGCCCTCGGCTGTGAATTCCGGATCTGGGGAACCTGGGATGGGATGGGACTTTTAAGAGGCCGGGGGGGGGAGGGGGGATGAGAGAAGGCGGGGGGGGGGGGGAGTGGCAGTGCATGCAGCTGACGGGTTGCCTGGGATAGGGGTCCCTAAGTCTAGGGGCGCTCTTTGCAGCCGCGCAGGCTTTGAGGCTAGGATCCGGATCTGGGGGTGCGATGGGGGCTCTCTATGTGGCCCGGGGAGCTGATATGGCAGTTCCTTGATATAGGGATTGTCTGTGCATCTAGAAAGCCCCATGGCTGGAGCTCTGGCTTGAGCTTGGAAGGGGCCCTGGGGTGGGGTCCCCGGACTTGGGGGCGCTATTTGCAAGTTTAGAAGCCGAGGCTGGAGTTCTGCATCAGGGCCTGAGGCTGAGGTTCCGATCTGGGGAACCCGGGGTCGCTGTCCGCAGCCCGGCTGCAGGCCCAGAGGGGGGGCCCGGAGATCTTACCTGGAGAGTAGAGCGAGGCCAGTTCGCGGGCCCCGGCGTGCTGCGCGCCCCAGCGCCGGCAATACGCCGCCTCATCCTCGTCGAGTTCCGGCTGCTGACCCGGCCCATCCTCGGCGCCCGCCATGGCCACTCACCCGGCCCGCCCGGTGCGCTCCGCTGGCGGCGGCAGGGCCGCGGAATCGCGGCGAGATCACGCCGCCCAATGACTGCTCAGCGCCCGGCGCGGCGGAGGCGCGGACGGGGACCTCGCCCGGCCGCGCGTCACAGCCAATCGGGGACCGCGCCAGGGCCGCGATGGCCAATCAGCGGCCGTCGAGCCAGCCAACCGCGGTGCCGGGGGGCAGGAACGCCCCTGGTCGCAGCTGGGCACGGAAGGGTGGGGCGGCGGCGCGTCCCTCCCCGCAGCGATCCGCCCCCGACCCGGGCCAGGCGTCGACCCCACAGGAACGGCCGGCGCGGCGCCGCCCACCTCGCGCTCGGTTTACCGGCCTGTGCAATGGGCCGAGGTCGTGCGCCGCCGGACCCAGAAACAGGCGTTTCTTCAGCACGCACTGTCAAGCGCCTCCTGTGTGCACGGAGCGCGAGTGGAGGGCGCCGGGCCGGGGCCGGGGAGCCAGCGCTTGGTGGACACTTCGAACAGTGCTCCCTGGCTGGGCCTCCCTCTGCCTGGGCTAGCTTCTCGAGCCCTACCGCGTGCAGAGGTTACGAGGACCGTGCGTCCGCCTACTGTGTGCCAGCTGGTGTTGAGCGCCCGCGAGCCTGAGCCCCAGGACCTCCTGTTCTCCAGAGGGCAAGGACAGTAAACTGATGAGAATGACCTTAAGCGTCACTGTAAGATTTGGTGAGCGCTTAGTATCCGTTAGACGCCGGGCCAAGAGCGAGTCAACAGCCTTTCGTTGACTTCTAATAACCAGTGATGTTGCCTCCTCAGAGTCCCCTCCTGACTTCCCTGCTCAGAGTTGCTCCCTCCTCCAGTCACTGTGACATCATCATGTTTTGTCTTCACAGCGCTTGTCATGGGCAATGAACTTGCAGTTCATGTGTCACCCAGCAGAAAACCAGTTCCTGAGGACCGGGACTTCCTTTGTTCACAGCTGAATCCCCATGTCTGGATCAGCATAGGGCACATGGTAGAAACTCAGTAAACGCTTGCTGAGTGAATTAAGGCTCAGCCCAATGCTTTCATTCAAATCCTTTGCGCATTTAATAATTGGATTGTTTGTCTTTTATTGTTGAATTGTAAGAGTTCTTTATGTGTTCTGGACACTGGACTCTTACCAGATACATGATTTGCAAATATTGTTTCTCATTTTTTTGTGTTTTCACTTTTTGCATAATGTCCTTTGATGCACAAAAATGTTTTTACTTTTAAAAAAATGTTTTTACTTTTGATGAAGTCCAGTTTTTGTGTTTTTTACTTTCTTTGTGCCTGCGGTGTCTTATTTCCTTATTCTTTCTTCTTCTTCTTCTTTTTTTTTTTACAACTTCATGGTATTCCATTGTGTGTCACAGTGTTGGGGGATGGAGCCCCTGCCAGCTTGCCTCAAGTCAAGATCATGTTGATCTGGATTGCTCCATTCATTTATTCATCAGATCTTTACTGAGAATTGCTGTGGGCCAGATACTGTGCGAAATGCTGATGGTACAACAGCAAAAAGATAATCTAATTTCAGGTAAGGACCGATGATGTGGAGAAGTGAAGCAGGCTGCAGAGATGGGTGGAGAATGACAGGGAGTGCTTCATCAGATGGGGAGCGGAGGTGTCAGGAAGGCCTCTCTGAGGAGGTGGCAATTGAGCAGGGACCTGAAGGAAGTGAGGATACCCAGAGAAGATGTGCAGAGGCCCTGAGGCAGGAGCATACTTGGTGTGCTCAAGGGACAGCAAGGAGGCTTATGTAGCTGGAGCAGAGGGTGAGAGGGGAAAAAGGGGGAAGGTGGGATCAGAGAGGTATGAAGGAGTCAGATCATTATGCACCATTTAGGCCAAATAAATGTTGAATTAATGCGTGAATGAAAGAGGCAAACAGAGAGCTATGGGAATGCATAGGTAATGGCTACCTACCTCAGGGTAAGAAATCAGGGACAGCTTCCTGGAGGAGGGGATACCTGAGCTGACATCTGAAGTAAAGTAAGAACTGGCTGGGGAAAGGGAGTCAGGTGAGGTATGAGGGTCTTCCAGACACAGGGAATAGCATGTACACAGACCCAGGGGTGAGAGATTGTTTTACTCACTGAATTGAAGAAAAAAAACAATCAGCCAGGCTGGAGTATAGCATGAGAGGAGAGTTGTAGAGAAGAGGAAGATCCATGGGGGCTTGGGCATGCTTGGTGCCCTACACAGGAATCTTGACCTTTCCAAGGGCAGCACCAGGATGCCCCGCAGAGTTGAAGATCCAATTTGTGCTTTGAGAAGCTACCTCTAGCTGCTGAGAGGAGGTGGATTAGAATGGGGTGAACCTAGAGGGAAGGGAGATGAGTAAGAAGGTTCCACAGGGATGATGGGTGAGGGGGCTGGAGGTCAAGGGAGGCTGCGATGGGGGCTCGTGCCAGCGGACTTCTTTCTCCCACCTCTTTATGCATCCTCTTCATCCATCTGAGTGTGCTTACGCTGGGTGAACGTTTTCAGCGTCTGCCCCGAGCCGGCCCCGTGCTGTGGGCTGAGGGACCTGTGGGGAATAGTCTCATTCCTGAGAGATGTTCCTTAGTGACACACAGGGCCCTGTGTTGAGGAGAATGTTTGAGATCCTGCCTCAGGCATATTTACGTAGGCTCCGCACAACACAAATTGACTGCAAAAATGAGCCCCACTCTAATTTTAATTTTTACAATTCATTTATTCGCCCAGCAAATACTTATTGAGCATGTATTACAAGGCAGGACTTGCTCTAGGTACTGGAAACATAACAGGAAAGAAAGAAGACAAAAATCTCTGCCTCCTGGAGTTGACACCTGGGGGGTGGGAAGGGAGATGGACAATAATCACTAACAACTGAACTATGCTGACATGCTAGGGGGTGATGGCTGCTTTGGAAAAAACAACAACAACAACAACAACAACAACAAAACAAAAACAACAAAGCAGGGTAAGGAGGATTGGAAGCTGGGAGGTTGGAGGGCAGGTTGAGTAGTTAACGAGGGTAGCCAGGGAATGCCTCACTGAGAAGGTGATAGACTAAAGATAGAAGGTGAGCAGATTAAAGGAGGGGATGGAGGGAGCCATGTGAGACTGTAGGGGAAGAGTGTTCCGGACAGAGCCAAAAGCCAGTGCAGAAGCCCTGAGGTGGGAAGGAGCCTTACTAGCTTTAATGATTGACTGAATGTATGAGCTGTTAAAAAAAAGTGGACTTGGGGCCCACAGGGACCATAAAAGTTCCAGGTTGTAGCCTAGCGGAAGGACCAAGGGCGTCAGAGTTTCCTGGCTGTGAGAAGAGTCTCAGAGACAAGGGTGGGGGGCTGCTGTGCGGTCAGGATGCCAGCTATCCCGCTACCCCTAGAGGCTCTGTGTGCCCAGCCAGGCTGTTTGCTCCCTAAGTCAGTCTACGGGAACATCTCCTTCCCATTTCCCCTGTTCCCAGCAGGGCCTCCTACCCGGAAGGAAGTGCCCCATGCTGTGCTCTGGCCTGCTCCAGGCTGTTTGCCAACACCCTGAAGGTACCTGCCTCCTGACCCTGCCACCACCACAGGGCATGGCTATGGACAGGAAGGCCTCCTTCCCTGGAGGGTCATGGCCAGACTGCACTGGCCAGATGGTGCATAGCCATCCCCAAGTGAAGCCTTCCTTTTTTTCTACATTTTAAAATGTTTTATTGTATGTGTGAGTCATGGGGATGGAGACATCTGCTTCTGGATGCCTATGCCCGTTCCCCCTCCTTCATGGAAACAATACTCTGAATTTTTGGAGGAAATCTCTCTTGCCTGCTTTCTCAGCCTGTGGTTTGTATGGGACAGACTCCACTTCTTTAATATAAGCCAAGCGACATTGTCCAGCCACCTGGGACATGGTGATTGGTTCGGAGATGGGTGTGTGACTTCAGATGGCCCAATCAGAGTGAATTTCAGGATCCTGCCATGGAATTTCACGGATCCAGGAATCCAAGCATCTTGGGACATAGATGCTTTTTCCCCATTGATGTGAATGAGAAAGCAAGTCTCATCAGACTCTGCTGGCAGCATGAAGGGGTCATCTTTAGGGTGCATTCCCTGGAGCAGGCAGAGAGGAAAGACCAAGAGAAACCAGGTCCTTGGTGAGATCTTTGAGTGGCTGGATCAAGCCTTACCTGAAAGTGGTCCTCCCTTTCCAGTCAGACAGACTTAGGTTTAAGTCTCAGCCCCACCACTTGTGTGTTGTGTGACCATGGGCAAATTATTTATTCTCCCAGGATGTCAGTTTCCTAATGTGGAAAATGGGGATAATAAGAGTATGCCTGCCTTGCGGGGTTGTTGTGAAGATAAGCTAATAAATACATTGTGGTTAGAAGAGTGCCCGGCAATAAATTTTAGCTATTGTTATTAGCATTAAATAAATACCCAGAGCAAACCTTACCTGAACTGTGTGTGATCTTCTTCTGGACTTCAACATTTTCTGGAAACCAATACATCCTCTGTTTTTATTTTACATCTTTCTTACTTGCAGAATGTAGGGATCAAGATCAGGGTGGGATTGGGGAGAAAGGGTGGGGGACTGGTGTTTGCAAGTGGCTGTTTCTGTGTGCTGGATATTTTAAGTACACTTGCTCTTTGACCTCATTTTACAGGAAAAAAAACTGAGGCTCAGAAAAGTTGACTTGCCCAAAGGCGAGTAAGATTTCATCAGGGAGAAAAGGTGAGGGACGGTATGTTTGGCAGCAGGCATGGCAAGATCAAGGGCCATGACGTGTGAATGTACTCGGTGTACTATTCAGGGAACAGGAGTAATTCGGAGTCCAGGGAATAAAAGATTAAAGCCATGTTTTAGAAACTAGAATAAAACATAGGTGAGTATGACAAGATCCTTTTAAAATCGTAATTTCTAAGATAGTTTTAATTTTACAGAGAAGTTGCAAGAAAGTAAGCTTCCATATCTCCTTCACTCAGATCCCCCAATCATTAACATTTTGCTACACTTGATTTGTCATTTTCTCTGTGTTGTGTATAATTTTTCTGAACCATTTTGAGAGTCAGTTATAGACGCGATGCCCTTTTACCCTTAAATACTTCAGTGTGTGTTTCCTAAGAACAAGGACATTCTCATACATGGCCACAGGTTTGAAACAGGTTTCAAAATGAGGAAATTTAACGTTCGCAGAAGGTTTCTATTGTCCATATCCAATACCACTAATTGCACCCATAATGACCTGAAATCTTTAGTGACTACCAAGGTCATTGTACCCCTTCCAAAGAGAAAAAATGTGTGCCTGCCCAAAGAGAAGAAAATCATGAACATCCATGAATCTGCTTAAAGCATCTGTGCTTAGGATTCCTGCTTGTAGGCTCTGTATATCTCAAGTAGTGGTTTTCAACTGGGAATGCTTTTGACCCCTATGGGACATTTGACAATGTCTTGAGACGTTTGTGGTTGTCACACCTTGGGGGTGGTAATATGCTACTGTCATCTCATGGGTAGAGAAGCTAGGGATGCTGCTAAATGTCCTACCATGCACAGGACAGAGAATTCTCTGACCCAAAATGTCAATAGTGCTGAGGTTGAGAAACTCTGATCTGCAAGTAACTGGGGAGAGACACCTCCCTTTGCTGCAATCGGAGCACCCTGTGGGCTTCCAGTTCACCCCAGCAATTCTATTTCTCTCCAGGTACCCTGGAAAACCCCCACTCCTATAGGCGTAGGGAGGCCCAGCCAAGGCTGTTTATGATAGCTCCAAGCTGGAACTAACCCACGTATCCTATTAGGAGGAGACTGATAAAATACAACTGTGGAGTCACGCTGTGGTCATGGCTCTTTCCTCAGCTCTGTTTGCATTTCTGTAAAACAGGGTTGGGGGGGTGGGATTGGAAGGATGCCAGTTATCTTGGGTTCGGCTGCTACTTTATGACTTGTGGGCATAACTGCTTCTGACTCATGCACAATTGACGCATTGGGATTATGTGCTCACCAGTCTTTGGGCTTTTATTTACAGGAGGCTGCCCGGGAATGTCTCTCCATTGGAATCGAGGGCAGGGCCTCTGCTGAGTCACCTCTGGCCCCCAGGAACCCAACTCAGGGTCTAGTTCATTGGAAAAGCAGCTGCCGTTCCTTTGGTGCCAACTATATGCTGGGCCCAGTGCTAAGTCCACACGCTCTCACATGGCATGAGCATACTTACTCTCTTATCTCCATGTTATAAATGAGGACACTAAGGCTCAGAGAGGTCATGACACACAGCTGGGAAAGGCAGAATTGCAATTCCACGTAAGATGAATCAAATTCCAAAGTCTGGGCTATTTCTAGTCTGCTGCAACTTCTCTTACACATGGTAGGTGCTCAGAAAAATATGGGTGGCAGAGGGTGGACAATATATTCATTGGTTATAAACCCCGAGTTTTAGCAGATAACATAACTGCCCAGCTATGTTAGTGATGGACTGCTGTTCCAGCTTCCCTTGCAGCAGTATAGGACATGTGACTAATTCTGGCCAATCGAATAAGAGCAGAAGTGGCATGAAACATTCTGGTTTGTGCCCTTAAAGAGATTGACTTCTGCTTCCTTTTCTCTACTTCCCACTGGCAGGAATGTAGATGTGATGGCAATGTTAGAGTAGCCACGTTGGGCCATGAGATAGAAGCTGCCAGCCGAAGATGGATGAACTGTAAGATAGAAAGAGTCTGGGTCCCAGGGCGCCTGGGTGGTTCAGTTGGTTGAGCATCTGACTCTTGATTTCGGCTCAGGTCATGATCTTAGGGTCGTGAGATGGAGCTCCATGTTGGGCTCTGTGCTCAGTGTGGAGTCTGCTTGAGATCCTCCCTCTCCCTCTGCCCCTCCCCCCACTCGTGCTCTCTAAACAAACAAATAACATCTTAAAAAAAAAAAAAAGAGAAATGAAAGAAAGAGTCTGGGTCCCCGATACCATAAAGCCACCATCCAACCCCGGACTGCTTTCTTTCAGATTAATGTAAGAGAGGAAGATAAATGATTTTCTTGTCTAGGAAACACTTGTTATTTGAGCCATTCTTGAAGAGCATGGATCTGGTATCTCACCAGTGTAGTTGTTAAGTGAGTGAACGGATGACTGAATGACAGAAGGAACCATCAGACACAGGTCTGTACACATATAAAAGTGCACAGACTGACCTTGTGCTGAGGTGGGAGCATTTGACCAAGTGCAGTGGAAGAATCTGTGGCCAGAAGAGCCAGTTTCAGACCTGGCCCTTGTATACTAACTTGCCGTAGGCTCCTGGGTAACCCATGTGCCCTCTGTGGGCCCCACCCTCCTCAGCTGTAAACGAGGCTGAGCAAGTTCATGGAATCTGTGCAATTTAAAGATGTTCACTGATCTTTGCAACTCCATTTCTAGAAATCCACTCCCAGAGAAGTTCTCACCTCAGAGCTCATGACCACAGGTGCTAGGATATAGATGCACCTTGGTTTGTGGAGGAGAAACTTGGAACTATCCTTAAAGGTAATGAGATAAACGATGGCAAGTTCATGCTCTGGGGGGCCGACAGTGGACTGTGGCCACCAAGGATTCTCTGGTGACACCTCCTGGCACAAAATGAAACTGCAGCCCAGCTCGGCAAGGCCCTGGGAATTTCCAGAACCAGAGAGGTTCAGGGTGGCTGTGAGCGTAGTGTGGGAAGCCACAGAGCAAGGAGAGATTTGGAAGGAAGGCACCAAGGTGAGGAGGCGGCCTGGGTTCGAATTCCAGCTTCACTACTTACTAGCTAGGTGAGCGTGGGCCGAGTTGGGACTTTCTCTGAGCCTCAGTTTCTTCTTCTATAACATATGGACCCATGGGCCCACCTTATGGATGTCTAGTGAGGATTTGATGAGAGAATTCATTCATTAGATTAGTTTTTCTTAAAGATTTATTTATTTGAGACAGAGAGAGCACGTGAGCATGTGGGGGGAGGGGCAGAGGGAGAGAATCTCAAGCAGAAGCCCCGCTGAGTGTATAGGGCTCAAATGACTGAGCCACCCAGGCACCCCCAAATCTCATTCCTTTTTATGGCTGAGCAATTTTCCACCATGGGTCTATAACTTGACTAATTTCATGGTTTCTCCCTTTGTATTAAGACTTTAATCCATGTGAAGAGTCTGCCTTTGTTTGCAGTTTTGTTTGGGGCCAGTTTCCCAACAACATCTCCTGAACCGTCTCTCCTTTCCCGGGCAGGCTGTGGTTCCATGCACTGAGGTTCTCAGACAACCGCGGTCGGCTCCAGCCCCCCTGCGTTCCCTCGTTGGCCTGCGTTTCTGTGGGCCAGCACCCCAGTTTTTATTATACTGGCATGTGCCTTTTTCGGCCGGTAGGGGAAGTCTCCTCTTTACTATTCTTTCTTAAGGTTGCGGTTGTCCATGCCACACCCTATCAAATCCTCAGAACACCCTGTATTATCAACGAGTACAATCCTTTCTCCCACAGGACAGGTGAGAAAATAGGCTTCAGGGAGGGCACGTGACTTGATGAAGTTTGCAGAGCTGACAAAAGGCGGAGCTAGGACAAAAGCAGGCCTGGTCCCCAGCCCCCAGCTGCCTCTCCTATCTATAGCCCACCCGGGTTTTAGCTTCAAGAAGGGGGAAAGGGCGGGGCGCCTGGGTGGCTCAGTTGGTTAAGCGACTGCCTTCGGCTCAGGTCATGATCCTGGAGTCCTGGGATCGAGTCCCGCATCGGGCTCCCTGCTCGGCAGAGAGTCTGCTTCTCCCTCTGACCCTCCTCCCTCTCATTCCCTCTGTCTCAAATAAATAAATAAAATCTTTAAAAAAAAGAAGGGGGAAAGGGCTGCAAAAGCCTACCATGCTACTCACCTGCCAGTTTGCTCTCAGATCCCTTCCTCGTAGCAGGAAAAGAAACCACTGTGCATTTAAACAGAGAGACTTTCCAACGGGGAATTGGTGACGGGGATGGTGGAGGAGCCCAAAAGTCGAAAAAGAGGGTGTGAAAAAGCTCAGCAATTGGCAGCAGAAGTCATTGCCACCTCTAAGCTGGAGGGAGCAAGGGAGGAGGAAATGTTACAGTAGCCCAGGCCTGTGCTATTCAGCAAAACTGGAAACACACCTCTGGGATAGAACTGTGAGCCACCATTAATTGAGCATTTACTATGCGTCAGGATCTTCCACTGGTATTTTACATGCATTCTATATACACAGGATGCCGCTCCTTCTGGCCTCTGCTTAGACCTCCTCAGAGATGCCCTCTAATAATGCTGTCACCCATACAGATCCAGCTTCTGCTTTATTTTCCTTTATAGTATTATCAAGACCTGAAATCATCCCATACGCATGTTTGTCTGTTGTGTCTCCCCACCTGCCCTGCCACTAGAGTGTCAGCCCTGTGAGGGCAGGACTCAGGGCTTGGTGTATTTTGGTGCCTGGATGAGATTCTCAATCACCCACATCACAGGTACTCGATGTTCCTCCAGTAACTAATCTGGGGGCGCCTGGGTGGCTCTGTCAATTAGGCATCTGACTCTTGGTTTCGGCTCAGGTTGTGATCTCATGGGTCATGGGATTGAGCCCCGCGTCAGGCTCTGTGCTTAGTGCAGAGTCTGCTTGAAATTCTCTCTCTCTCCCTCTCCCGCTCCCCCTGCATGCATGCGCACGTGCTCGCTTTCTCTCTCTCTCTCTCTAAATAAAATCTTTTTTTTTTAATTTAAATTTATTCATTTGAGACAGAGAGATACAGAGAGAGAGAAAGAGAGAGAGTAGGAGCAGTGGGGAGAGGCAGAGGGAGAGGGAGAAGCAGACTCCCCGCCGAGTGGGGAGCCCGATGCGGGGCTCGATCCCAGGACCTGTAGATCATGACCTGAGCCAAAGGCAGACGCCCAACGACTGAGCCACCCAGGCACCCCTTAAATAAAATCTTAAAAAAAAAAAAAAAGGAAAGAGATTTTGACACATGCTACAGGGTGGAGAGATCCTGAAAGTGTATGCTAAGGGAAATCAGCCAGACACAGAAGAACAATGATAAGCAGATTCATGCGGACAGAAAGTAGGATGGTGACTGCTAGAATCTGGAGAGGGGGAGGATGGGGAGTTATTGTTTAATAGGGACAGAGTTTATGTTGGGGACGATGACAAAGTTTTGGGTATTGACAGTGGTGATGGGTACGAGATATTGTGAATGTAATTAATACCACTGCATTGTACACTTACAAATGGTTAAAATGATAAATATTATATATATTTTACTCCAAAAAAGCACTCTCCCATTAGTAAAAGAATAGTCAGAAGGACACTCTATGCCTAGAGGTAAGAAAGGACTTTTTAAATTAAGCCAATTTCAAAAGCACAAGCATAAAGAACCTGATTCAGAAATGGTCAAGGAACCTGAATAGGCATCTTCCCCCCCGCCAAAAAAAAACCCCCTTCAGATGGCCAGTGTACACATGAAGTGATGCTCAGTGTCATTAGGGAGACTCAAGGGGATACCACTTCGCACCCCATAGGATGGCTCTCATAAAAAAACAATGGAAAATAACCCGTTCCGATGAGCATGTGGGGACACTGGAAACTTGCTCAGTGCTGGTGGGAATGCAAAACAGGGCAGCTTGTGTGGAAAGCAGTTTGGCGCTTCCTGCGAAAGTGAAAACATAGAATTACCATATGATCCCCAATTCCACTTCTAGGTTTATCCCTAAAAGAATTGAAAATGAACTCAGATTCTCATACACCCGTTTCCAGCAGCATCATTCACCACAACCAGAAGGCGAAAACAATGCAGATATCCGTTGACAGGTGGATGGATGCACAAAATGTGGTTTATCTGAATGATGGGATATTATTTAGCATTAAAAAGAAGTGGAATTCTGACACAGACTACAACATGGATGAACCTTGAAGACATTATCCAGGGGAAGCAAGCCAGACACAAAAGGACAAATATTGTACGGTTCCACTTATTTGAGGTACCCAGAGCATCACATCCATAGAGACAGAAAGTGGAATAGAGGTTTCCAGAAGCTGGGGGAGGAGGACAGAGTTTCCATTTGGGGAGATGAGAAAGTTCCAGAGATGGATGGTGGTGATGGTTGCACAACTCTGTGATTATAGTTAATGCCACTGAATTGTATCCTTAAAAACCACTAAAATGGTAAATTTTATGTTATCTGTATTTTACCACAACAAAAAAACCGCACAAATGTATAAAAGGCAAAAAAAAAAAAATTTTTTTTTTCATTACCCTGATAATATAAAAATTAAGGAATTCTGGCCAAAGGATACCACGGACAGAGTAAATAGGCAGGTGTCAGAGTGTGAAGACATTGCAGTGTCTAAAATTGCTGTGCTTAGAATATACAGGAAACTTGCAAATAGACAACAGCGGAAAAGACAGCAGCCCCCAAGGAAAAGGGACAACGGATTTGGAGAGCAATTGACAGAAGAGGAAAACTACTAGCAAATGAAGCAGGCTCAAACTCATTAGTAATAGGATATGCGAATGAAAACAACCAGGAAATATCCCTTTATGCCTGTGAGGTTGGTAAAAATCAAGACGTTGGACAGCACCCAGATTCTGGTTTCAAAATACCATTCTCCTGTAAAAGGAACCAGGGCTGGGTTAAGACAAGTAGAAATGGAGCCTGGAACATCTTGTCCCAGAAATAAGGGAATGCCCAGAGAATGATGGGGACATGGTGGAAAGACCCGGGAGCCAGTAAAAAGTGACTTAGACTGGCCGAATCTGGGTCACTTTGAGCATCGAAATAAGTAATGGTAGTGATGGATTTATTACCCCTGGGATAACATAAAATCCACGGGTCCCTCCTGATATAAATGAATAAACAAATAAAGTGGGAGTATGGCGATTTTAAGATATGCCCACCAATTCTTTGACTTACTGTCTTATCTCCATTCATCTCAAGAAGTGGAATCTCATTCACTTTCCCTTGCGTGGGGGCTGGACTCAGTGATCCGATGCGGATGGGTAGAATACGACAGAAGCTGTGCTGTGTCAGAGAACGAGGTCAGTAAAAGGCAGGTACTCCCTCCTTGCCGTACTCTGCCATAACTCTCTCTAGGGGAAGACAGCTTCCATGGGGGACACTCAGGCATCTGGACAAACAGGGCCACGTGGTGGGGGACCGAGGAATCCCTTAACGGCCCTGTGAGTGAGTCATCTTGGAAGCAGGTGCCTCCGCGCTGAGCTGTCCCACACGAGTCACTAACCACCATGGCTGTTTAGTGCCAGCTCTGGCCAGTCCAAGTCGGAACGTGCTGTGAGAAATATACACTGAAAAAGAGATGTCAGATACGTCAATAATTTTTCATATTGAGAACGTGTTGAAATGCGATTTGAGTTCCATTGAATTAAATACAGTATATTACAAAAAGGAATTTCGCCCTTATCTCTTTCTACTTTTTAAACTGTGCCTGCTGGAGAACTAAAAGTTAAGCATGTGGTTCTCACGTATGGCTCACGTTAGATTCCTCCTGGCTGCCGATGCCCCAGCCCCTTTGAGCTTTCAGATAATGGCAGCCCCAGCTGACATCTTTTTTTTTTTTTTTGAAGATTTTATTTATTTACTTTGAGAGACAGAGAGAGAGAGAGTGCATGAACAGGGGGAGAGGGGCAAAGGGAGAGGGAGAAGCAGGCTCCCTGCCGAACAGGGAGCCCAATGCGGGGCTCGATCCCAGGACCCTGAGATCATGACCTGAGCTGAAGGCAGACGCTTAACTGACTGAGCCACCCAGGTGCCCCCCCAGCTGACATCTTGATGACCTGAGACACCCCAAGCCAGAACCTTCCAGTCAAACTCCAGATGAAAAAATGAATGATTATTCCCTGAAGCTGCTATGTTTTGGGATCATTTATTACGTAGCAATAGACTGAGGCAGACATCATATGCGATGTTAAAATTGGTGAAAATCAGTGAAACTGTGAAAAATTAGTGAACTTTGGAGGATTAACAAAATAGTTAGATGGTTTAAAAATATCTCCCCACAAGCTACTTCTCATTATAAAGAGAAAATACAGTAACTTCACAGCGGTGAGACCTGGCCGACATCATCTTGACCACGTGATCAATATTGCCATCCCTAGTAAGGGGTCAGTGGCTCTTGGGTGTCTCCCGATGGCAAGCATTGAGGAGGACAAACACACCACCACTTGGGCGGTTCCTGACAAAGGTGCAGAGCCGGAGTCTAACCAGGAGTAACTTCAGACAGAGCCATAGGAGGGACATTCTGCAAAATAACCAGTCTGTCCTCTTCAAAAGTGTCAAGGTCATGAATAAGAAAGACTGAGGAATAGTTCCCAATTAAAAGAGCCAGGACAACTAAATACAGTGAGTTGCAGGCCCCAGCACACCTCACCCCTAAACACTTCAGCGTGCCTATCATCAGCTAGAGTTCAATATTTGTTTCTGTCTTGAAAACTTATATGCAGGGAAATGCACAAATCTTAGGTGTACTTTTGATTATTTTTGGTAAGTGCATCTACCTGTGTTGCCCAAACTCTTTCCAAGATAGAGAACATGAAGTGGGTTGAATCGAGTCCCTCAGAGAGAGATGTTCAAGTCCTGACTCTTGGTAATTGTGAATGTGACCTGATTTGGAAATAGGGTCTTGCAGATGTAACCGAGTTAATATAAGATCATCCAGGATTAGGGTGGACCCTAAATCTAATGACTGGCGTCTTTATGAGAGAAAGGAGAAGGAGATTTGGACACGGACACATATAGGGGGAAGAAGGCCATGCAGAGACAGAGGCAGAGATTGGAGGGATGCAGCGACAAGCCCAGGAATGCCAAGGATTCCTGGTAACCACCATTAGTTGGAAGAGGCAAGCAAGGATTCTTCCCCAGAGCCTTCGGAAGGAGCGTGGCCCTGATTTCAGACTTCAGACTTGGAGCATGTTGTTTTAACCCGCATAGTTCGTGGTGGCATTTTATCATGGCAGCCCTAGGAAACTAATACAGAACATTACCATCACCCCAGAAAGTACCCAGAAAGTACCCTCATGTTTCCCCATTCGAGGCTGCCCATCCCCCAGTTTGAGGCAGCCCCTGTTCTGATGTTTCCTGCCATAGATGAATTTTGCCTATTTTTCTAAAGCTTCATATACAGGGAAGCATGCAGGG
The DNA here is from genome assembly GCF_002201575.2 of Neomonachus schauinslandi. Lineage (NCBI taxonomy): Eukaryota > Metazoa > Chordata > Mammalia > Carnivora > Phocidae > Neomonachus > Neomonachus schauinslandi. The sequence continues at coordinate 127,079,571 of NC_058412.1, forward strand.
TGTATTCTTTTGTGTCTGGTGTTTCACTCGGTGCAAGATTTCGTAGGTGGTTCCAGCTCGTTTGCATCTACCAGTACTTGGTTTGCCTCTGATTAAAGTCAGTTTGCTTGAGGGGGAGGCAAATTTTGAAGTTGGGGAGGGGAGTGGGCAATAAGGATGGGCAATTTATCTTCAAAGCTGGGTTTGGGGCCCCCTGTCCTGGCCTCCCTGACCTCTCCGCTTTCCAACCTGTGGGGGCATTCCCAGCTCAGACAGGCGCTGGGGAGGTTGGAGGCTGGGCTCTCCTGCCACCTGGTGGTGATTCTGGATAGTGCACCCACAGATGCCCACAAAGGCCTAGTGGGGTGGGGAGATGGTGGGTCAGGCAAGTGGTTGGGCCCCCAAATCACCCAGCACCTACTCAGCACCTGCATAATTTCACTGTGTGTGTGTGTGTGTGTGTGTGTGTGTGTGTGTGTGTGTGTACGTGCGAACAGACATGACCTAGGTTAGGCTGACCTTAAGGGGCTGCCAGGAGAGGCCGATTACCCAAAACTAACTCCAGTAGGGGCAGAATGAGATTCTAGAGGCACAAACTATGGGGAGTGCAGAGGAAACGGAGTCATTTGACTTGGGCGCTCAGGGCAAGTTTCTCCGGGCATTGTCTCAGCTGCAGGTGGAAGGGAAGGGTGTTGAAGCAGAGGGAACAGCACAAGCAAAGGTGTGGAGACAGGACCGGGCAATGTATGACTTTCTAAGCTCAAACAGATAATAAGGTAACACATATCCGTCGTGAACGTTTTAGAGTTAGAAAAAAAAATGAAGGTCCTCCTCCCACCTCCCACGTCAGTCCCCAGCCCTCTTCCCGTGGAAGACTTACTTGAGTGGCTCCCACCAATAGGATGAATGGTGGTGTCGGTTTTGGACTTAAGCCTAAAGAAGGCCTAGCATTTTTCATTTTTGCGCTCCGGGGGAAGCCAGCTGCTGTATGAGAGATGTGGCTACTGCGCTGAGAGGACCACGTGGGGAGGGAGAGACTCCATAGTGGGGAACCGAGGGGCCGAGGATGAAGCTGGCAGACATATGCCCCAGCTGGCCCATCAACCAATCGGGCCATCTAGCTGAGATGTCGCACACGGGGGTAAAGGAGTCACCTCGGACGTTCCAGCCAGCAGCCAGCACTGGGCAGAGACAAGTTGCCCAGATTTCTGATCCGCAGGATTGGGAGAAACCAAATGGCGGGTTGTGTTAGGCCACTAAGTTCTGGGGTATGTTCTCACGCAACATATTCAGAGCACCCCGGGCCCTAGGCTGCCCCTGGTCGCCAGTTTCTTGTGGCCCTTTCATTGGGAGAAACCTTCTCAAACACACACATGAGTGAAGTCCCGAATCTCCTCTCAGTTCTGTGGGGGTTTGCACACCACACATCCCGGCCTGCCCTTGGCTTTTTCCTCTTAATGACAGATCTTGGTTCCAGATGTGTGTTGTTCGGGACGGTACCCACTAAGCACAGGAGGCTATTTAAATTTAATTAAAATGGAATAAAATACAAAATTCATTTCCTCCATCACACTAGCCTCAGTTGTGGCTAGTAGGTCCCATACAACACAGCACAGATTGTAGAACGTTGCCATCGTCCCAGAAAGTTCTATGGGACGGTGCGGGTCTAGATCCTCTCCCTCATCCTCTTCCTCATCCCTCATTCTCAGCAGCGGCATAGTATCCCTGGTGATGGTAGCCACTGATGCTGTCCACAGTCTCCTGCTATTACCATGTCCATTCTTCTTTGTGCAGCTGTGAGTATCTTTGTAGTATAAATGCCCAGCATTTCTGGGCTCAACGACGTTTCTGGGCCAAACTACAACTAGAGGTTCTACCACTTTACACGGCCACTAGAAGTTCGTAAGAGTGTGTGTCTTCCCGCACCATCAACACTATGTGTAATTAAAAATATATGTATTTTAGCTAATGGCAAATTAGCCAACTCCACCAGGATCCTGCCCCGCCACATCTTTCTTTCACCTCACAGGGCCCTTGGGCACCTCTCCATGTTGACATGTGAAGATCTGCCTTGTCCTTTTTTTTTTTTTTAAGTTGTGGTAAAATTCAGATAACATGAAATTTACCATCTTAATTATTTTTTTCCATCTTAATTATTTTTAAAGGTACAGTTCATTAAGTATATTCATACTGTGGTGCAGCCCTCACCACTATCTGTCTCCAGAAGCTTCTCATCATCCCAGATGGAAACTCTGTCCCCATTAAACAGCTCCCCACCCCTCTCTCCCCGGCCCCTGGCATCCACCACGCTACTTTCTGTCTATGAATTTGACTGCTCTCAGGACCTCATCTAAGTGGAATCATATGGTATTTGTCCTTTTGTGCCTGGTTTATTTCACTTAGCATCACGTCCTCAAGGCTCATCCATGTGTGGTATATCTGAATTTCCTTCCCTTTAAAGGCTGGATAATTGTCGCATGTATAGACCATATTTTGTTTATCCATTTATACATCGATGGACACTTGGGTTGCTTCCACCTTTTTGGCCATTGTGAATAATGCTTCTATGAGCATGGGTGTGCATGTATAACGTCAAAACCCTGCTTTCAGTTCTTTTGGGTATACAGCTAGAAGTGGAATTACCAGATCATATGGTAGTTCATATTTTTAATTTTTTTGAGGAACTGCCATACTGTTTCCCAACAGTGGCTGCAGCAGTTTGCATTCCCACGAACACTTTCTCCGTATCTTCACCAACACTTGTTATATCCTATTTTTCTTGAGAGTAGCCATCCTAGTGCGTGTGGGGTGGTCTCTCATGGTGGTTTGGATTTGTATCTCCCTAACCATCAGTGACATTGAGCATCTTTTCACGTGCTTATTAGCCATTCACACACCTTCTTTGGAGAAATGTCTGTTCAAGTCCTTTCCCCATTTTTAATTGGGTGGTTTCTCTGTTGTTGAGTTGTGGGAGTTCTTTACATATTCTGGATATTAACGCATCAGATACATGATTTACAAGTATTTTCTCCCATTCCTTAGGGCCGACTTTCCACTCTATTGATTTTTCCCTTGGCTGCACAGACGTTTTTAATTTTGACATCGTCTGATTTATCTACTTCTTTCTTTTGGGGGCTGGTGCTTCTGGTAGTCATATACCTTATCCCTTTAAATGGCTATGGAGCAGTCCATATGGAGTGTGGCTGTCTTATAACTGGATCTATCAGCAAATCCTGAAAGTTCTACTTTCAAAACAGATTCAGAATCTGACCCCTTCTCTCACCGCCTCCACGGCCACCCCGCTGCTGGCATCTCCCATAGCTGCTTGCACGGACTGCGGTTACCTCCTCCCTGGGCTCCTTGCTTCCTCTGGCTGCTAGTAGCGTCCACCCTCCTCCACTTGCAGCCAGAGGGATTCCGTTAGAACCCAAATCAGATCCTGTTCCTCTTCTGCTCAGAACTCTCCATGGCTCCCAGCTAACCTGGGGTAAAAGCCAAAGTCTATTTAGTGCCCCACATAGCCCTGGGGGATATGGCCCCCACTATTTCCTGGTTTCTTTTTTTAAAAAAAGATTATTTATTTGAGAGATAGAGAGACCACAAGTAGGGGGAGGGGCAGAGGGAGAGGGACAAGCAGACTCCCTGCTGAGCGGGGAGCCCGATGCAGGACTCCGACCCGGGACCCAAGATCATGACCGGAACCGAAGTCAGACGCTTAACCGACTGAGCCACCCAGGCACCCCTGGCCCTCATTATTTCTGAAATAATTTCCTCCTACTGTCCACCTACCCCACCCACAGCAACTACATGGGCCAGGCATGCTCCTACGTTAGGGCCTTTGCACTTACTGTTCCCCTTCCTCTGACCACTCTAAAGTCAAAAATCCACGCCAGCTCCCCACCCCCCCTCCTGCACTCCTCATTCCCCTCCTCTGCTGTATTTTTCTCCAGGGTGTTTACCAGGATCTAACACAATGTATACATTACTCATTTATCTTGTTTCTTGTTTGTCTTCTCCAAGGAGAATGTCAACACCGTGAAAACAGGAATCGCTCTGTCTTGTTCGTGAATATGTTTCTAGGGCATGAGCCACCGTAGATGCCAAAAACTATTTGATGAATGACTAAGTGAAAGTGAGCACCTTTTGTCTGTAGACATTGGTTCGTTGGACATTTTTATTTCTTTCAGTAGCCTGCTCCTGTCCTGTGAATATCTATCATAGCCATAGTGCCTACCTCTGTATCCCAAAGCAAGAGGATGCACTTAAATCACTCCTGCATTCCCAGAGCCCGCCACATGGTGGCAGCATATGCACAGACAAGTTTCACGAGCCAGCCCTGAGCATCTCCCAGGACTCCAAAACCCTGGATCCCAGGATATTTGGCTCGGCAGCCCTCAGGGATCTAATTTCAGCCCCAGTTGGTAGATGGGGAAAGTGAAGCTTTAAAGAGGAGGCGTAGTGGGGAAAATCTTGGAATCAGGGATCTGGCTTTTCAGTCTGGCTCTTTTACTGGTTCACTGTGACCTAGGGGAAGGTCCTAACCCTCTCTGGACCTGTTTCCCATCAGCCTACTTTGTGAGGCTTCCATGACTTACCAGGGTCAGGCCCTCTCGGGGGACTAAGGGGACGCATTCCCATGTGTCACAGTGGGCCAGTGGGAGGGGAACTGCTGGCTCAGAATGCCCAAGACAGAGGGGTATTATTATCCCGTTCTGTAGACCAGGGACTGAGGTGTAGAGGACACACTGGAGTGTCCCAGTAAGGAGGGTACAGAACAGGAACCAAAGCCCACCCCTTGCAGGCCCCCCATTCCAGATCCACGAGAGACCGGCTCCATGGACCATCTCTGATGGTTCCTCTTTCAGCCTTATGTTTCTACCAGCAGGCTGATTTCTACCCCCTGAGAACACCTTTGACCATTCTCCATCAAAGGAGCGACATTGGGACTCCCTCTGGGCAAGTTGCCTCGGTTTTCTCCTCCTGAAAATGGGGCCAGGGAGAAGCTGCAGAGGCTGGGAGAAGGGATTTTTTGAAAGCAGTTTGGGGGCAGAGGAGGGTGTGTATCCGGGTAGGAAAGAGCCTGTTCCTCCACAGCCCCCGCCTGGTTCCTGCCCACACTTACAGCCACAGAGGCCCAGCCCACGGATTCTGGTTTTAAAAGAGAAGCCGAAAACTGGAATTTTGATGTGAAGTCTCCTGATTTTTAAATGTTGGCAATTAATTCATTAGGAAAAAAACGCACACACAACAAAGCAAAACGCAGGGGGTCACACTGAACACATCTGTGGGTTGGATTTGACTTCTGGCTGCCCGTTTGAGACCCTTCCCCACCCCAGGCTCTGACAGACACCTGGGGGGGGACAGTAACCGGTAGAGGGCATTGTGGGTGGTGTCAGGTGGAACCCGGCTTCTGGGCTGTCCCTGGTGCAGGACCATGGGGGCGTGCTGGTGGCCTCTGAGCCCTAGTAGTTGCTGGCCCATCAGACCCTCGTTGGAGGGGAGGCTGAGTGTTCATGGCGCGGCAGCAGGCAGGGCCTGTTGAGCAATGAGGCTTGTAAACACAAGGGCTTACGTCACCCAAGCACGCAGCCTCTGCAGGCACCTGGGGTGGCCGCAGATTTCTCCGTCAGGCCAGCGTGGAGAATCTTGAGCAGGGAAGCAAAAGGCTCAGTGTCTGGTGGGTGAAGTCCATCCTGGGGGCCAGCAGAACAAGACCCTGATGGGGTGAGTCTGGTCCTTGGGGGCTGGACACTAGGATCGGGTTGCCCCTCGACTCACTGTGTGACACCAGGGCACCCTCCTCTGGAACTCAGTTCTTCCATTCAGAAAATGGGGTTCACACCCCCAGACCCGTTATGATTTATTACAAGCCCGAAGGGGGAAGGTGAGCCTGGAAAGACTTTAGTCCTTCCCACCCCTTAAATGTGACCTTGGCCTCAGTTTCCTCATTTGTAAAGTGGAGATAATGGGATCTGTTTCCTATAAGTTATCAAGAGGATTAATGAGTTAATTCATGTGGAGAGCTTAAAATGTGGTTCAGAGAGGGTGGAAGATGTGCTTGAGGACACACAGCAAATCCTCTAATTAGCTTCAGACCCCCCAGGTCTCACTGCAATCTCCCCAGAACCCTGATAGGTGTGTGTGTGTGTGTGTGTGTGTGTGCGCACATGCCTGTGCGCATGTGGGGGGGGGCGGGCTGCTGAGGCTCAGAGAAGGAAGCCATCTTGCCTGGGGTTACATAGCCCAGCACGTGGGTGACCTCACTTTCTCCGCCTCCTCCATACATTGAGCATCTTCTCTGTGTCAGGCACTGTTCTAGGCACTGGGGCACAGCAATGAACAAAACAAGAATCCCTGCCCTGGTGGGGGTGACATGGGGAGGGGGCAGTGGGGACAGAAAGCCACATGCACAAGGGAGATACTTTTGATTGTAAAGAGAATACGGGAATGTGAAAGAAGCGACTGAGGGTCTGGGACTTCCAACGGGGAGGTTAAGGAGGGCTTCTTGGAGGTAACCTTTGGGCTGAGCCCTGAGGAGTTGCCTTGAGCAGAGCTAGGGGACCAGTGTTCTTGGTCCAGAGGGAACAGCAGATGCATTCACTACTTGTGACTTTTGATCATGCCCAGCCGAGGAGGCCCAGTATTTGCGGGCCAGCCCTCATAGAACGGGCAGTCTTTTGGGGGGGGGGGGGGGGAGACTGAGGTAGACTGGACAAGTAGGGTAATGGTAGCTGGTGACAGGCTGGTAAGGAAATTCACTTGCAGGTGGGGCCAGGAGGGCCTCTTGGAGGTGGTGTGGGTGTCCCACTTTGCTGAGCTTTGAGCGTCCTACTTTGCAGCCTGGAAGGCCTGGCTGAGTGGCCCTGGGGCCTCAGATCTCTCCCTGGCCCAGTGGCTGCTGGGAAGGCCCAGAAAGCCAGCAGGCCCGGTCAGTGTTTCATCCTGTTCTTCCCTGCTCCCCTCCACCCCCAAGGGCGCTTGGAGATGTCATTTCTCCAGCTCTCTGGGGCGGAGGTCACCCCAGCTCAGCAGATAACACTGAAGGTTGAGCAATGCCTGCCTGCCCGCCAGGGCCAGGGCTGGGGTCAGTGGGCCGGGGGTTATCCCCAGGCAGGCTGGGAGCTCCTGCCTGGGCGGCCTGGGCCGGGAGTGGCAGAGGGGTGGGCCCAAGGATCTGCCCAAATGGCCTGGGAATGGGGCTGGAGAGGGCAAGGGGCCCCTTGAGCCTACACAGCCCACTGTTCCAATCCAGGATGGGCCATGGCCTGTTTTCCCATCTGTGTACCAGGAGTAGCAGAAGCATCCTCCTGCCGTGGTGGAGAAGGGAACCCTGGGTCCAGGCCCACCCTCAATACAAAGTGGGGACTTGGTAACAATGGGGGAAGTCCCTTCTCTCTCCTGCATAGCTCTCAGCGGGGTCTGGCTTGACATCCCCACCCCCAGCCTCAGAAATAGGGTTTTGGCCTCAGGTTGGCAAACAGGCCTTAGGGTGCCCTGACAAGAACTCTTCTTTTGAGACTAGTGGGGGACATGAGGCCATGTGACCTTGGGTGCCTTATGCCCGCCCCCCCTCCCAGGGTTCTTTGTACCCTGTGTAGGGGGTGGCTTCTTTCTGTTGTGCCTCCCAGAGTGGACTTAAAAATGAAGCCTTATGTTTGGGAGTCTGGTGGAGACAGTATTACAGTTAATGATAACTGTAACGGACCTTCATGGCTGGAGGTTGGAGACGTAAAGTGACTCGCCCAAGGTCGCATAATGTGGTAGAGTCTAGCACCCCCGCCTCCTTCCACCTCCCTGGGCCCAGGTCAGGGTCGGGTGGGGCCAGAGAAGACCCAGGTGCGGTCTAAGGGGGCGGGCAGGTCCGGTGGGCGGGGCTAGGGGCGGCGCGCAGTCACCGCCCCAGAGGCCCGGGTGGAGTGCTCCCTTGAACTGACCTCCATCCCTCCCCGCTCCGACCCGGGTCCTTGTATTGGACGTGGCTTTACGAGGGGACTCTCCACCAGCGTGGAATCCCCTCCTTCCGAGAGCTGGGGATGGGGGCAAGTTTGGGGGCGGGGCCGCGCCCGGGAAGGGCCGTGGAGACGGGTCACCTCTCCAGGAGCCAGAGCCGGGGATCGGGGTCTCCGGGATCCGGCATGGGGAGCGCCTACTCTGGGGCGTCCGGGCTGGGCGCCGCCGATCCTGAAGCCACCGCCTCCTCCAGCAGGGGGCGGGCGGCGGCCGTGTTTTGGGTGGGGGAAGGCGATCGCGTTGCCCCCTCCCCGGATTCCACCCCCTTCCAGTACAGCCTCCAGCCCAGAGAGGGCGGTCCGGGGGCGGGGTCGCGCCTCCCCTTCTCGCTCCCAATCCCGGGGCCGCCGGGTGGGGGTGGGCAGGGGGCGTAAGGCCGCCCCCCCCCGCGACCCGCGGACCCCCGAGGGCGCACTCCTGGTCTCGGGTCTGGCCGCCGTGCCCCGCCGACGCCCTCCCGGGGGTCTCGGGCCGCCACACCGCGTCCCGGCGGCGGCGGGAGGGGCCGGGGCGGCTGCCAGCGTGACGCAGCCGTTGCCATGGGCCGCCTTTATAAATAACCGGGCTCAGGAGAAACTTTAGCGAGTCAGAGCCGCGCACGGGACCGGGAAGAGGACCCACGCGAGGGTCCAGCCGTCAGCCCCCGCACTAGTAGCGGCCACCCCGGCGGCAGCGGCAGCAGCAGCAGCGACACAGCGGCGACAGTCCGGAGCCAAGAGGCCGCGCCACCTGCGGGCCGGCCGGAGCGGGCAGCTCCAGGCCCCCTCCCCGGGCACCCGCGTTCATGCAACGCCTGGTGGCCTGGGACCCAGCATGTCTGCCCCTGCCGCCGCCGCCTGCCTTTAAATCCATGGAAGTGGCCAACTTCTACTACGAGGCGGACTGCTTGGCTGCTGCGTACGCCGGCAAGGCGGCCCCCGCGGCGCCCCCCGCGGCCAGACCCGGGCCGCGCCCCCCCGCCGGCGAGCTGGGTAGCATCGGCGACCACGAGCGCGCCATCGACTTCAGCCCGTACCTGGAGCCGCTGGGCGCGCCGCAGGCCCCGGCGCCGGCCACAGCCACGGACACCTTTGAGGCGGCTCCGCCCGCGCCCGCCCCCGCGCCCGCCTCCTCCGGGCAGCACCACGACTTCCTCTCCGACCTCTTCTCCGACGACTACGGGGGCAAGAACTGCAAGAAGGCGTCCGAGTACGGCTACGTGAGCCTGGGGCGCCTGGGGGCCGCTAAGGGCGCGCTGCACCCCGGCTGCTTCGCGCCGCTGCACCCGCCGCCCCCGCCGCCGCCGCCGCAGCCCGCCGAGCTCAAGGCGGAGCCGGGCTTCGAGCCCGCGGACTGCAAGCGGAAGGAGGAGGCCGGAGCGCCGGGCGGCGGTGCCGCAGGCATGGCGGCTGGCTTCCCGTACGCGCTGCGCGCCTACCTCGGCTACCAGGCGGTGCCGAGCGGCAGCAGCGGGAGCCTGTCCACGTCCTCGTCATCCAGCCCGCCCGGCACGCCGAGCCCCGCGGACGCCAAGGCGCCCCCGGCCGCCTGCTATGCGGGGGCGGCGCCGGCGCCCTCGCAGGTCAAGAGCAAGGCCAAGAAGACGGTGGACAAGCACAGCGACGAGTACAAGATCCGGCGCGAGCGCAACAACATCGCGGTGCGCAAGAGCCGCGACAAGGCCAAGATGCGCAACCTGGAGACGCAGCACAAGGTCCTGGAGCTCACGGCCGAGAACGAGCGGCTCCAGAAGAAGGTGGAGCAGCTGTCGCGCGAGCTCAGCACCCTGCGGAACTTGTTCAAGCAGCTGCCCGAGCCCCTGCTCGCCTCCTCCGGCCACTGCTAGCGCGGCCCCCGCGCGCGTCCCCCTGCCGGCCGGCCTCCGCGCTGCTGGGCGCGCCGCGGCCGCGGAGACTCCGGGAAGCGCCCGCGCTCCCGCCCCCGCCCCTGGTGGCGCCGGCAAAACTTTGGCACTGGGGCACTTGGCAGCGCGGGGAGCTCGTCGGTAATTTTAATATTTTATTATATATATCTATATCTATATTTTTGTCCAAACCAACCGCACATGCAGATGGGGCGCCCGCCCGTGGTGTTATTTAAAGAAGAAATGTCTATGTGTACAGATGAATGATAAACTCTCTGCGTCCCTCTCTGCCTCCCGTGCAGGCGCCGGCGGGCGGGCCGGTTTCGAAGTTGATGCAATCGGTTTAAACATGGCTGAACGCGTGTGTACACGGGACTGACGCAACCCACGTGTAACTGTCAGCCGGGCCCTGAGTAATCGCTTAAAGATGTTCCTACGGGGTTGTTGCTGTTGCTGTTGTGTTGTTGTTGTTTTTTGGTCTTTTTTTTTTTTTTTGTATTATAAAAAATTATCTATTTCTATGAGAAAAGAGGCGTCTGTATATTTGGAAATCTTTTCCGTTTCAAGCATTAAGAACACTTTTAATAAACTTTTTTTTTTTTGAGAATGGTTAAAAGCCTTTTGGGGGCAGTAGTTGGCTTTTGATTTTTTTTCTTTATTTTTGGTTTGTATGATTTTATCTTGCTTTCCTGGGGGGGATTGTTGTGTGTTGGGGGGGTTCTATTATTTTTGGCTTTTTTGGTGGTTGGGTGGGGTGCTAACAGCTGTTTCTTTTTTTTTTTTCCCTCCTCTGCTACTCCCTCCAGGGTCTGTGCTTGGAGATGGGGGTGCCAGGCTTGTAGGGGGCAGGCAGAGGAGTGCTGGGTCAGGCTCTCAGAGTGACTCAGCGCCCCTGGGTGCTGGGGAGGAGTGACTGGGAACCCTGCTTGGGAAGAGGTCTAGGGCGGCCGGCTGGTCCTGAGTGCCAGGCTTGGCTTTAGAGGGGCCTGCAGGTCTGGGACCTTTGTACAGTGTTTGGGGATCAGGCCAGCAGGCCAGGTTATGTAGGAGGAGGGGGTACGGGTCTTGGTCCTGCTGAGCCCAAGTTGGGGCAGACTGTTTTTCGTAAGTGTAGTTGGGCGGGCTGTTTAAAAAATGCTTTGTGTGTGTATATATTTATTTTAAGAGGAGCCTGGGTGTGTGGGCGAGCTTGTGTTTGTGTGTCCCTGGCCTGCCAGAGGGGAGAAGCTGGGCCAGGTGGAGGGAGGTGGGGGAAGGGTTCTTGCATTTCCATTCCCTTTTCTTGGGGGGGGTGGGAGGTTTACCACTTGTCTTCTTAGCCCAAGTGTGGACACCAAGGTCCAGCCTCACCTGCTTGTTCATGATGGCCGGGCCTGGTTTGAACTTGGGACCGCTGTCTCTGATTCCCTGGGACAGAAGGGACCCCTGGTGAGACTTCTGCCTCCCTGCCTCCTGATACCCTCCCGCGCCCCTGCACTGCACCCCCACGGCCATTCCAGCCCTGGACGGCATTCCTGAGAGCTGAGGATGGACACGGAGGGGTTAGCGTGGACACACGTTCGGCGTCCCGCTGTTCCTGGCACACGGGAGGTATTATATAAGCGTTTGCTCTTGTTATTATTTTTTGCTGGGAGGTTCCTGGCATTTGGCAACCGGTCTTCAGTGCAGCGAGAGTGTGGCGGGTACCTGCCAGGGGTCGGGTGTCTAGTAAGTCCTGGACCTAACCCATCTCATGTAAGCCTCCCGACAACCTTTGCACAGGTGGGTACTATTATGAGGCCGGGTTTTAGAGCCGTGGAGCAGTCTTTTGTCACATCCCTAAGGGTACGAAGGTGGTTTGGAATTCAGGGGTGGGGTCAAATGGGAGCTTCATAGATTGGTTTGCCAAGGGCCTGGGGCAGCCTGGGGTCTTGGGAGCAGCTGCTGGTATGGTGATTTTAGAAGAGGAAAGGCCCCCCCCCTTTTCCTTCTGGAGGCCTGGATGTGCTTTCTCTGTGGGACCCCCGGGTATCGGTGACAGAGACAAGCAGCTCCCACCATCATGGAGCTGAGCGTCAAGGCAAACTACCCCCCCCCCAGCCCCCCCCCCCCCGAACCCTAGCATCTTTTATTTGTGGCACTGGGGCTGTCTTTCCAGGGGGGTGGGGAGGTCACGATTTAGGAATGAATCTTCCCAATCCCCGCTCTCCTCTTTGTCACTCAGAGTTGGCCGGTGGCTGCTGCTACACCCAGAGGAGGTGAGAGGGAAGCAGCCTAGCCACACAGTGACCCCCAAGCCTCCTTTTCCTGAGCACTGTCTTGCGAGCCAGCGTTGAGTACAGCCCTTTACACACTCACATCCGGATTTAATCTACGGAAGCACTCCAGGGAAGGTGTTGTACCCATTTTATAAGAGTAAACTGCGGCCCCCAAAAGTGAGGTTAGTGCTCAAGGAATGGGGTGAAGCCGGTTCCAAAGTTAGGTCTGACCCCCAGGTCTGTGGGGAAAGCTTGGGGTCGAGAGCCTGTTTTGTGATCCTAGCTCCTGCCCTCAATCCTGGGCCCTTCCTGGATGACTCCTTGCCCGGCCCCAAGTTCAGGTACCCCAAATGCCAGAGTCAAGTGACTTGCACACAGTTTCACAATTTGGAAGCAAAAGAAAGGGGATTTGACCCTGAGCCCCTCTGAAGAAGGTTGGGAAAAAGTTAACAGGTTGAGGGCTCTGCTGGTGGTCTGGGTGGCCTGGTGTGGGAGCACTGTGGACAGAGCTGTGCCCAAAGGACTCCGGGAGATGTCATAGGTGGGGGAACAGCCACCCCATGGATCACAAGGCTAGGAGGGCTAAAGGCTTGCAGGGAGGAGGGAGGAAGCCATTCACAAGTCAGGAAAAAAGAGTAGGCTGGGGGAAGGAGCACTGGGGTGGGGGTGGGGGGGCAGGAGGCCAGAGAAGAGCCTTGAGGAATAGTAACAACAGTGTGTGTGAGTTCAGTGCTTACGATGGGCAAAGCGCCACTCCAAGGCCTTGGCTCAGATGGACTTGCTGGATCCTTCTGTCTGCCTAAGAAGGCTGGTCACATTAACCACAGACCCATTTAGTGGGGTTGACCACTGAGGCTAGCTGGGAACCCCAACCAGTGTTTGCGAGAGTTGACAAAACACATTCATACCTCCTAATCATAGGCAGTTGTCCCACGGCCTGGTGATTTCTACCAAGGAGAAAAGTGGGCGTCCAGAGTGAAAGCTGGAAACACTGCTGGGTGCTTGCCAGTTGAATCAGCCCAGGCCCCTCTTGGAGGCTGTGGCTTTGGTTATGGGCATTTTCCTGCCAAGCAGACAGGCTCAGAGAGGGGAAGGGACCTGTCCAAGGTGGCACAACTGGGAATGGTGGGAGTTGGGGTAGGAAAGAGAAGGGAGACTCCCCCGTGGAAACACTTAAAGGTGTCTTCCTCCCCCAGAGTGCCTGGGATTGTTTTGTCCTTGTTTCTGAGACATTCATTTGTCCAGTTACTTTTCCCATTTATTTGGCAAGCATTTGCTGAGCACCTGCCGGGTGCCAGGCCCAATGCTCTGTGCTGAGGACGTGGTGACCAAGACAGAGGGGGCAATTTATGGAGAGAGGCAGACCCTAAGTGTCCAGTAACTAGAATGAGGTTAATGACAGGTGGGGACAAGGGCTCCGAAGGAAGGGAAGTGGGGCTGGGAGGGGCTGGGAGGTCCAGGAAGGCCTCCTAGGAGGTGGCATTCAAGCAGACACCTGAGCCAGGTGAGGTGTGAGGGAGACAGGCCTTGGTTTATTGGGCATGCGCACGCTGTGCTGGGTGTTACCGTGTTTTATGTGGCTTTTATTCTTACAGTAACCCAATGACTTGAGTGCTGTTTATCATTCCACTTCCTCGGTTGGGGAAACTGAGGCACAGAGAGACGAAGTCACTGGCCCAACAGCTGATGAGTGACTTGTGTGAGAGTTGAATTCATGTCTGACCTTTGAACCTGAGAAGCCTTCTCCTCCTGTCTCTGCCCATGGTCCCAAATTTCTCATTTGCTCTGTTTTCCTGCCCTCCTCTCCCTGCTCCTTTCCTGGCCTGGCTGACCTGCTGGGTGACCCCTGAGGGAGTCCCAGCAGCTCCAGCTGTCCATTTGGCTGCCCCTCCTTGGGGGTTTTCAGCCTTGTATTGGCTGTGGCCATGTGCAGGGGAGTGAGGGAGGCTGGGGGCTGCTGGGGAGACTAGAGCTTCTGGGGCCCCCACCTGTCAGAGTTCGAGCCCCTCCTGGGTGTCCTCTGAGACCAAGAGTTAGTTAGGAGTCCTGTTGTACATAGTGGGGACCTGAGGCTCTGAGAGGGGACATTACTTGCCCAGAAAACAGAATAGATATTAGAATCAATGCCTGTGTGAGCCCCAGGCTTAGCTATCTTGTCTGCTTATCACTGCACTCTGGGGAACAGATGGGCAAACGTCGATTTTACAGCCTTTGAGGGGTAAGATGCTCGGGCCAAAAAAAAAAAAAGCTCTGTGCTTTGTCCCTTACTTGGTGGATGACTTTGGGCAACATGCTTGACTTCTTTGGGCCTGGGTGTATATTCACGTAGTCAGGATCAAGCAAGCACCTACTGTGGGCCCGGGACGGGCTCTGGGCTCCTGGAGTTGAAATTCTGGCATGGGAGAAAGAAGAAAATGAAGGGGGTTGCTTAGAGAGCATTTCAGGCAGAAGGAGCAGCAAATGTAAAGGCCCTGAGACAGGACAGAGCTCAGTGTGTTAGGGAAAGAGCGAGGAGCTGGCGTGGCTAAGGTCGAGGCTGCCAGGGATGACATGGAGAGAGAACAGAGGGATGGCAGGGTCCTTCATGCAGAGCTGTGGAGGCCAGCGTGAGGCTGACGGAGGTTGTTTTGAGGAGGAATGAGTGGGTGTCCCTGGCAGGGCCTGGCACCTGGAAAGCCCTTGACAAGTTTGTTGATGGGACAGAACAGGCCCCTCGGCCTCAGGAGGAGGCAAAGTGCAGTGGGTGAAGGGCACAGGGAGGCTGCCTGCCTGGCCCCAGGAGATCTCGTGGGTGAGCAGCCTCTGACCCAGGGCCTGGAGCCACAGTGAGCTGTTCACCAGGCAGGAATGAGGGGAAGGGCATGCCAGGAGGGGGTACCAGAGGAGCAAAGGCGGGGAGCCAAGGGGAGGAGAGTTCCTTGGGAAGCTGTGACTGCAGAGGAGAGGGCACCAGGGGGAGGAAGGCCAGGCTGGCGAGGGAAGTAGGGCCCAGCCTCCCTGAGGCCTCGGGGGTGGGTGTGTTGGGGAGTAGGCAGGAGGCTGGCCCCCAGGAGAGGTGTTTTCTTTTTATCTGATTTCCCAAGCAATGCACGATCCTGGCTGGGAGGGTTGGAGAATGTGGAGCATCAATGAAAGAAGGAGACGGGAAACACCCACAATTCCGCTACCCGGAAATAAACCCCATTAACGCTTGCCATGTGGCCTTGGACAAGTCACTTTACCTCTCTGTGCCTCAGTTTCTGTGTTCATAAAATGGAATGATAGTACCTGTCTCATAAGGTTGTTGGGAGGATGACATGCGTGAATCCATGCAACATATCTAGAGCAGGGCCGGCACCAGCGAGTATTAGCTGCCATCATTATTATTAACAATCTCATTACCGTTTTGGTTAAGAGCTCCAGTGCTGGAATCTGGCTGCCTGCATTCTAGTTCTGAACCCCCCATTTCCTGGCCGTGTCATTTGGGGCAAGTGACTGCATCTTGGTGTCCCTCAGTTCCCAGCTCTGTGCTAAGAAGTTAATAAAGTTCCTCATGGTGTTTTGTACAGATTTGACAGGTAAATTCAGGCAGGGCAATGGTAGAGTTGTGTATGCGGTTCTTTCTTTGCAGAATTTTCACTTCATGTGTATTTTTTTCTTCACTGTAGCTAACATTGTCTATTTGATAGTCACTTCCTTCCTTCTTCCTTAGCAATGGGACCCTCTATTGTGGGGGGGCAAGTGATAAGAGACTGCATTTCCCAGATTCTCTTGCAGCTAGGGATGACTAATGAATATAAAGAGAAGTTGTAGGTGAGGTTTCCAGGAAGGCTCTTTAGGGGGTGCTGACTCAGCTATGAGGTACATTTCCTTTTGCCTCCTATCTCTGCACCCTCTCCACCCGCTGCCCCCAACTTCTTCCTACTTTCTGCCTGGAACTCAGATAGGATGGCTGGAGCTTCAGGGGCCATCTTGAATCATGTGGCAAACACTGAAGCATGGAAGCCACCTGCTGAGGGTGATGAAACCGGAAGATAAAAGGCACTTGGGTTCTTGATGGTAGTGCACCAGCGACAGCAGCCTTTGCCTGCCTTGCTCTGGATTTATTTATATGATACGAAAAATAGAAATAAAAAAATCTTACAGAGGTCTCTGTCCTTTTGGCTCCTTGCTACTGGCAGCTGAAGCTACTTCTAACTGATACGTTTGGCCAAGTGGAATCAACCTATATGGAATGGACAGAATCTCCTCTGCTGACCCCAGCAAGGACAAATCGGGGCCCCACACCCTCCGTATGCAAACCACCGAGGGGGTCCTCGGTTTGGAAATGGAGAGGGTCAGTCCCCGCTGCAGAGCTCACAGAGCATGTGGCAGCTGTGCTGGGAGCCAACACCCCACACCACCCTGAATAACCCCTCCGCCTCATGCTGCCACCACCACCTGCTCCCCTGAGCCCTCAGCCTGCCAGGCCTGGGAGGCATCTTTGCTAGGCTGTCTCTATGGAGTGAGTCTGTAGGCCAGGGAGCCAGGCTGGGGGGAGCTTTTATTTTTATAGCTGTCACCAGATCCCTGCCTCACAGGCCCTAGCCCTGGAGCCCTGGTGAGGACGGAGGAGGTCAGGGAGGAGGAAAGCTCCTCAGGGAAACTGGTGGGGTGGGGATCAGTAGGCCCTGGAAGAGAGAACCTTGGGGCAGGAGTTGAGACTGCCTGGACTGTCTGACTCAAGCCAGGCCTCAGTCCTCATGCTAAACGGGGCTGGTCATCGAGCACGCCTTGCTGATGCTCCTGGGGGCTGTCGAGGGACATACAGATAATGGCGACCCTTTCCTTCCTTTAGTCTCGAAACTCAGGTGCAGAGCATTAGCTTAATCCCGCCTTTCAGTTCTGAAGATGCGATTGCTCCCAGTCCTTCAAAGCCTGCATTGCGTTTTTGTTTTATTTCCCCTCTGCATCTCAGCTCCCCACATCCACTTCTTGTAGGCCCCACCCCACTGTGGTTGATACCTGTCCTTATATACGTGCATCTTATTGTTTAATGTCTCTTCACTGAAATATGCACACACAGGAAAGTGCACACAATATAGGCAGATGGCTTGGTGGGTTTTCCCTGCATAGACCCATGGGTGGAACCAGCACCCAGATCAAGAAATAGACCATTCCACCAGAATGGTGGTCCCCAGAAACCCCTTGTGCCCCTTCTAGTTACAGACACTCCCATCACCACCTAAGTGGAGAAAGGAGGAATCATTATCTTGATTTCTAACAGCAAACATTAGTTTTGCCTGTTTCTTTTTTATAGATGGAGAGAGAGAGGGGCAGAGAGAGAATCCTAAGCAGGCTCCACACCCAGCACAGAGCTAGACACGAGGCTTGATCCCACAACCATGAGATCATGACCTGAGCCGAAATCAAAAGTCAGACACTTAACTGACTGAGCCACCCAGGCATCCCTAGTGTTGCCTGTTTCCACACTTTATATAGATGGAATCACAGGATATGCATTCATTTGTGTCTGATTTCTTTTACTCAGTATTGTAACTGTAACACTCATCCAAATTGCATGTATCAAGATTTGTTCCTTTTTGTCGCTGACTAGAATTCTACTGCATGGATGTACCACAATATGTTTATCCATTTTATTACTGAGAGACACTTAGGTTGTTTCTAGCTTTTGGCTCTTTAGAATTGGGCTGTGATGAACATTCTAGAATACATGTCTTTTGGTGAACATAGGTGTACACTTCAGTTGTGCATATACCTAGGAATGCTTGCTGAGTCATAGGAAATGCTGTGAGGATGTATTTTAATTCCTGTTGGTGGTATTTAACCCTAGATTTTATTCTGTTTCTTACTTTTTTTTTAATTTAAAATTTTTTTCTTAGTCAGTTTGGGCCACTGTAACACAGTGCATAAGCTGGTGGCTTATAACCAACAGAATTTTATCTCTCACAGTTCTGAATGCTAAGTCCAAGATCAATTGGTAGCAGATTTGGTGTCTGGATCAATTGGTAACAGATTTGGTGTCTGGTGAGGACCTGCTTTCTGATTCATAGATGCTGTGCCCTCACATGGTGAAGGGGTGAGGGAGCTCTCTGGGGTCCCTTTTATAAGGGCACAAATCTATTCATGAACTAACCCTCACATTAGGTTATTTCAACATATGAATTTGGAGGACACAAACATTCAGTCTCTAGCATTTTTGTTTTGAAAAAGATGTCACATGTATAGAAATGTTACAAGAACAGTGCAAAGAATACTTCCCCCCCCTGAATTATTTAAGAATAGTGGTGCCTGGGTGGCTCAGTAGGTTAAGCATCCAACTCTCGATTTTGACTCAGGTCATGATCTCAGTGTTATGAGATCATGCCCCGCTTTGGGCTCTGTGCTCAGTGGGGAGTCTGCTTGGGATTCTCTGTCTCCCTCTGCCTCTGCCCCTCTCCCCATCTCTCCCTCTCTAAAATAAATAAAATAATATAATTAAAAAAATAAATTGCTGACCTGTTGCCTTATCACTCCCTAATACTTTGATATATATTTCCTACAAACAGGGCCATTTTCTATATAACCACAATATAACCATCAAAATCAGGAAATTAACATGGCACGTTACTGCCATCTCCTTGGACCCATTCAGCTTTCACCAGCTGCCCTAACCATGTTCGGTAAAAGGGCCCAGTTTAGAATCACACGTTACATTTAGTTGCCATGTCTCTTTAGTCTCCTTTGATCTAGAACAGCTCCTCAGTCTTTCCTTGACGTTCGTGACCTTGACATTTTTGAGAAAGACAGGCCAGCTATTTTGTGGCATGTCTCTCAATTTGGGTCTGTTGTTTCCTCGTGGTTAGGCTCAGGTTATGCATCCTTGGCAGGTAAATCACAGACTTGATGCTGTGTTATTCTCTTTGTCCCATCATCAGTGGTGTTCACCCCCCCCCAGTTTTATCGAAATATAATTGACATATAACATCATATAAGTGTAAGGAGTACAACATCATGACTTGATAGATGTATATATTGTGAAATGATCACCGCAGTAAGTTTAGTAAACATCCATCACCTCACGTGGTTATGGTTTTTCCCCTTGTGATGACAATGATGGTGTTCACTTTGATTACTTGATTGAAGAGAGATCTGCCAGACTTCACAACTGTAAAGTTACTCCCACCCTTTGCAATAGTAAGTGTTTGAGGGTAGGTTGGGAGCCCCTTCTAGCTGGCTTCTGTGCCCTTCTGACATGTCCCCCTCATTCTCTGAGTACTTCCTTACTTTCTGGCACGAGGTGCTGCAGGTGCTCCGCCTCATCCGGTGCCTTCCCTGCCCAGCCCTGGAATCAGCATTTCTCCAAGGAGCCCTGGCTCCTTCCAGTGGGGAATGGTCTCAGCACAGAGTGTGCTCATCACTGGCGGAGTGTCACTGCTCCCAGACCCTCTCTAAGACTGTGTGTCTGTAGGTACATGGACATAAACTTCTATCTGTATCATTTCTGTATCTGGTTATCTGTCCTCTATCTTCTTTGTATCAACTATGTAGAAAACTATGAGTTGACGCGGATAATTCTGCTTCTAATCCAGCACCATGGAGTTTATTCTAATCTTCTCTCTTTCCATGTTTGGAACTATCTTTCCCAACAGTGAGAAGAATATTAGCTTTCATTATTCTTAATTTTTATTTATTTATTTTAGAGGGAAAGCGAGTGAGAGAGAGAGAGAGAGAGAGTGAGCACGAGCATATGCGGGGTGGGGGAAGGGGCAGAGGGAGAAGCAGACTCCCCGCTGAGCAGGGAGCCCGCTGCTGGACTCGATCCCAGGACCCTGAGATCATGACCTGAGCCGAAGGCAGACGCTTAACCAACTGAGCCACCCAGATGCCCCAGCTTTCATTATTCTTAATGTATGTACTTATCTCATCAATCCCCTTATGTAACCAGTTTCCTCTTTCTGCACCTCACTCCCTGCCCCGCCCACTCCCTCCCACCCCAGTGGGATGCCCTCCTCACTCTGCTCTGGCCCCCAAACTGTGCCACGTTTCTTGCGTATGATCTCAGTTCAACTACCCCATGGAATTTACACATTTTAATTTTAATTTTTTTTTAAAGATTTTATGTATTTATCTGAGAGAGAATGGGAGACAGAGAGCATGAGAGGGGGAGGGTCAGAGGGAGAAGCAGACCCCCTGCCGAGCAGGGAGCCCGATGCGGGACTCGATCCCGGGACTCCAGGATCATGACCTGAGCCGAAGGCAGTTGCTTAACCAACTGAGCCACCCAGGCGCCCTTAATTTTAATTTTTTATTTAATTTGAATATATAATACCTACTCATTGTCTGAAATTTAAAAGGTATGAAAGGGTTTACAGTGAAAAGTCAGTCTTCCTCCCCCTGGCCCTCCCATTCCCGTCCCTTCCCAAGGGCTTTTCTTGTTGCAGGTGGTCCGTGCTAGCATGGAGGTGCAGGCCCACACATCATAGTCACACATCACACATTGTAGCACTGTCCATACTGGTCTCTACTTGCCTTTTTTCATTCAACAATGTATCTTGGAGGTTGCTCATACTGGTACTGTTAAGCTGTCTCATTCTTTTTCGTTATTTTATTTTTAATTTTTTGCCTCACTTTTGTTCAAAGATTTATTTATTTGAGAGAGAGAGAGAGCAAGCAGGGGGGGATGGGGCACAGGAAGAGGGAGAGAGAAACTCAAGCAGACTCCCCACTGAGCGCAGAGTCTGACATGGGGCTCCATGACCTGAGCCAAAACCAAGAGTCAGACACTTAACTACTTGGTGTAAAGGAAGCCCTTGATAACAAAAGGGTCCCCTCACATTAGGGTCCCCAGGCTTTTGTGATGTAAATTTCTACCTCAGGCTTAGGTTTAGGGTCACAGTCCTGCTAAGGGAGAGGGAAGGGGCTGGCCCGGAGAGGACCAGGGGGTCTGGGGGCTTGGGCTGGGGTTCTTAGGTCCCAAGAAGAGTTGTGACCAGGCTTTTGATTCAGTAATATTTGAAGGAAAAATGCTAATGTAGATGGGAACTGGTATTTGGTCCTTCATTACTCATTCATTCATTCATTCATTCATTCATGTTCATCTTCACAGCTTGTGACTTTAGGCAAGTAACTCCACTTTTCTGTGCTCGTGTTCCCTCTTCTGCGACGTGGGGACGGTGACAACAGAACCTGTCTCCCGGGGTGCGGTGAGATTAAATGATGATGCATGCACAGTGCTCGAATACTGCCTGGCACATAGTACATGCATAATAATATCAATTATCCTCACAGTTCATTTTTTTGTTCAACAAATCATTTATTGAGAATCTGCTACATCCCAGGCTTTGTTGTCTCTACCTGGAATTGGAAGCATGTGGAACCTCAGATTCTGTAAAACCAGAGCCCAGAAAAGATGATGAGACCTCAGCATGTAACCACCCTCACCCAGCAATCTGGCTGCAGGGGATGGTTTAAGATCCCCCACTCCCTGCATTTTCAGGCCAGGGATCCTGACACCCCTGTAAGCCCTGTCGCTCAGCTCCCCAGAGGTTGGGACAGCATCAGACCTTCTCCAGCAGTGCTGATGGGAACCTTGTGGACTCAGAACAAAAACAGACTTGTACTTTTTACAAGAAGGACTCTCCTTCTTAAGGTGCTGCTGAAGGTCCAAGCAACCTTTTCTTTGCTGCCAGTTGGGCTCTGGGAGAAAGCTGGCTTGGGGCGCCTGGGTGGCTCCGTCGTTAAGTGTCTGCCTTGGGTTCAGGTCATGATCCCAGGGTCCTGGGATCAAGCCCCGCATCGGGCTCCTGGCTCAGCGGGGAGCCTGCTTCTCCACCTGTCTCTGCCTCCTCACCCCTGCTCATGCTCTCTCTCTCTCTCTCTCTTGCTCTCTCTCTGATAAATAAATAAATAAAATCTACGAAAGTTGCCCAGGGGCTCACCACTGCCTGCTATCATTAGTTTAGTGTGAACCAGGACTTCTCAATCTCGACACCACTGGCACTTAGCACAGGATCATTCTTTGTTTTTTTTAGGATGTCTTTATACGGGGGTTGGCAGAGGAGGAAGGAGAGAGAGTCTCAAGGAGACTCTGCACTCAGCGGGGCTCAATCTCATGACCCCAGGATTATGACCTGAGCTGAAACCAAGAGTCGGATGCCTGACTGACTGTACCCCCCAGACGCCCCAGGACAGGATCAGTCTTTGTCTCGGGACACTGTTGTGCATTGCAGGTTCCCTGCCTTTACGCACCCGAAGTCAGTAGCACCCCCCGAACCCCTAGAGGTGACAACCAAATATGTCTCCAGACATTGTCAAGTGTCCCCTGGGGATGCAAAGTCACCCTCAGTTGAAAATCCCTGCTGTGGAGGATCCAACAGCTGGGCAGAGCTGAGGGGCTTGCCCTGTGACATTGGGGAAGCCCTCTGCACTCTCAGGGCCTCAGGTCCCCATCACTTAGGGGATCAGGCTGAGCTAGCATCAGGGGGCCTCCAGCCTGGTCTGCCTAGAGTTCTAGCTCCTATGCATTCCTGTCTCTCTTTGCATCCTGGTTGCAAGTTCTAGGAGGCAGGGTGGGGATTGAGGCCTGGGGGACAGGTCTGGATGGGCCAGCCCCCTGTTTGTTCTTTACCCCATGCCTGGCCCTTCCTCCAAACGCAGGAGAGGTAGTAAGTGCAAATCCGGGCTCTGTGTCATTGAATCCTTGTAACAGCTCGGTGAGGTGGGAGCTTTTATTTTCCCCATTTTCCAGCAGCGGGACAAATCACAACTGTGTGCCACCTGACTCGGCACACCAGAATACAGTATCACTTCTATGAGGTCCATGCAAAGATGCATGACCTGAAGCTAGCGATGTGGAAGCATCAGGCAAATCCAGAGTGAAGGGCAAACTGCAAAGAGGCTGGCCTGTCATCCTCAAAAGTGCCAAGGACAGGAAAGTACACGAAAGACCGAGGAGCTGTTGAAAGAGCCTAATACAACCGAAGGAAGTGAGGTGTGGTCCTGGACCGGAAAGAAATTGTAAAGACCTTTTTGGGGACAATCATGGAATGTTGAACGTGGCATGTGGGTTTGATGGTGGTGTCGTATCGATGATAAGTGTCGTGAGTTTGTGTACTGTATGTGTGTGTAGTGGGGGAGGGGGGGTTGGGAGATCCATGCCGGAGGGTTCAGGGATCAAAGGACATCACGTCTACAACTGACTCTCCATCATTCAGGACAAGAGAGAAACATAAATAGAGGGAGAAACGATGAAGTGGGACAGAATGTAAATAATCTGGGCAAAGGATATCCCGGGGTTCCTTATAACTCCTGTAATTTCTCTGTAAGTTCAGAAGTTGTGTGACAGTCGAAAAGCGAATCAAAACATCTGACCTCAAATAAACCCGAGAGAAACGAAAATATATGTCCACAAAAAAGACCTGCAAGCATATTCACAGCAGTTTTATTTATAATAGCCCCAAGCTGGAAATAGCCCAAATGTCTTTCAGCACGTGAGAAGATCAACAAATTGTAGGACATCTATAAATGGAATACTACTCAGCGGGGCTGTGGAGCGAGCTATGGATTCCCGCACACGATGGGCGAATCGAGAGCATTACGCCGAGGGACAGAAGCCAGACACAAAAGACCACGTACGGTGTGATTGCTCTGATAGGAAGTTCCAGGCCAGCTCAGATGAATCTAGAAGTCACAACAGTGGTTCCTTCTGTGGGTGGAGGAGTTCCACTGCTCGGGAAGGGGCATGCGGAAGCCTTTGGGCTGCTGCAAAGGTTCTATCTTGTCCTGGGTGGTGGTGATACGGATTTATACACATGTAAGTAAATATTCATTGAGATAAAAACTGACCAAGACAGATTCCCTTTCTGTACTTGACATATGTTAAACTCAAAATCAGAGTAAAAAAAGAAGAAAAAAATTGAAGATGCACATCAAACACAGGGGAATGAGGTGGACAGGGAGGGGAAATGGTGTTGAAAGGAATAAATAAAACCAGGGAGGGGGCTTGCATGGCAACGAAGACAGCATGTTAGGAATTGAGGAGCTGGAGGGGCGCCTGGGTGGCTCAGTGTGTTAAGCGTTTTCTTTCATCTCAGGTCATGATCCCCTGGGTCCTGGGATGGAGCCCCGAGTTTGGCTCCCTGCTCAACGGGGAGTCTGCTTCTCCCTCTCCCTCTGCCCCTCACCCCTGACTCTCTCAAATAGATAAGTAAAATCTTAAAAAAAAAAAAAAAAGGAATTGAGGAGTTGGATAACTCGGCCCTTCATACCTGAGGTTCTAAAGGAAACACCACAAAGGACAAAAGGGCTCAGAGAGGGGGATTACCCTGCCTGAGGTCACACAGCTGGTGGGTCGCAGAGGCAGGATGTGAACTTGGGGCTGGGTGACCCTGGGGAGTGCTCCTTACCCAGTGCTCTGGCCTGGACTCACTGGGCTGGACAGCCCTGTTTGGCTCCCAGAGGCTTCCCCGGGGCCTGGTGGGGATGGCGAAACCACCACCTGACGAAGGTCCTTCCAGCCCAGAGCTCAAGATTCCAAGTGGGGCGAGCAGGCAGTGGGACAGAGGACAGCCTGGGCAGCAGATCGCATCCCCAGAGCCTTGCTCCCCGGTCCGGGGCCGCCTTGCCAACCTTGCCCGCCTCCTGTTGTCCTTCGCCTTCCTTCCTGGGCCAGTGTGTGGGCTCTGGGGCTCCACACCCTTGGGTGTGAATCTCGGCTCTTCCTCCTTCTGCCTATGTGACCTGGGGTGAGTGGCTCCCCACTGTGTGCTTCAGTTTCCACTTCTAGAGCCTGCCCACAAGACCATGTGCCTAATAGCATTGGTGGACAATGTGCTCAAAACTTGACATGATGCCTTCACGTCCTAAATACTCAAAAAGGGCAGCTGCTCTTGTTTATTATTGCTACGTGTGGGAAGGGGAGAGCCTCTGTTGCCCTCAGGCCTCGCAAACACCTACATGTTAAGACAGCTAGCATGGGATGGAAACTTCTGGAGAAAGGAGCTTTCAGACTTCCTGGAGGTTACTTAGAAAACACTCTTAATTTCCATTCTGGGTTTTGAAAAAGTTCTTGGTGAGCTAAGGCAGGGCTGGGGCGGGTTTCCTGGATGGTCACACACACGGCACTCATGCTCAGAAGGGGCCTGCACATGGTTTAATGCTCTGCTGCTGAGCCTAGAAATTCTTCACGATTTCAGGACGAGGGTCTTGGCATTTCATGTGGCTGGTCCTGGGCAGGACTGAGGCATCTGGCGAGGTCACTCAGTACTTTCACCTTGGTTGTGTTTGGATGTTCAGGAACATTCTTTAACCTTGCGGGCCTCAGTTCTTCCATCTGGGAAGTGGGAAGAAGTGCTTTGTGCCAGGCCATAGGGAGATGAGAAGAACCCAGATCTCCTGGTACCCAGCTACCATCGGTGGCTGAGCAAAGCTGAAACTTGGGGAAATAGGGACTTGGCAGGCCTTAGCGTGTGCCCACAGTACACACAGTAGGTGCTTAGTATGTACAAGCTGCCCTTTGATCCCCAGGCTGGCCTGTCTTTTTGCCTTTTGCACGATTAAATTTTGATTTAAAACAATGCTAGTGGGGCACCTGGGTGGCTCAGTCGGTTAAGTGTCTGCCTTCAGCTCAGGTCATGATCCCAGGGTTCTGGGATCTCCCTGCTCAGTGGAGAGCCTGCTTCTCCCTCTCCCTCTGCGTGTGCCTGCCCCCCCCCCCCCACTCATGCTCTCTCTCTATCTCAAATAAATAAATAAATAAATAAAATATTAAAAAAAAACCCCAAACAATGCTAGTAATACACACATCCATTTTCTTAAAACATGAAAACATTTCCAATCAGGCTGGAGTGTCTTGGACGACCCACCCTGGGGCCAGCCCCTTCTTCATGGTTTTACGATTTGAGGGTGCAAACTTGCAGTGGTCGTCTATGCCTTAATGCTGTCCTTCCTTTTTTTTCTATTATACTTTTTATTTTTTTATTATTTTATGATTATTATTTTTAAAAGATTACATTTTAATTTTTAAGTAATCTCTAGGCCTGACATGGGGCTCGAACTCACAACCCTGAGATCAGGTGCCCCTCTGTTATACTTTTTAAAATGTAAACTTTCCACGGAAGCATAACCTGGGTCCAGAGGAGCTGCTGTATTTTCAGCCACCCAGCCCACCCCATGCCCCCTCATGGAGCACGTCTTCTTGTGGCCTTTCACTGCTGCCTGTTTTCCGGCCCATCTCTGGCTCCTCGTTTCTCAGTCTCTGCACATCAGTCCCGTCTGCAAGCGGGCGTCCATGATACCCCAGGATGGCCACACGCTTGGTGCCCAGGAAGGAAATGGTTGGCAAAAGAACTGATGGAAACGAGGAAAAAATGGCAGATGACGACAACAGCGCCCAGGTCTGCATAATCGAGGGGTCTGTCAAGGTGGGTTTAGGTCAATGGGAGTTTCTTGTGAAACTTGTAAAAGCACAGACTGTTTGGTATCAGCAGGGACTAAGCCCTGTGTTTTCCGGAAGAGAATAGTGACACTGTGGATGTCCCAGGGCCCTCGGGAGGGGCCGGTGGGATGGCACTGGGGGAGTGCCCGCTGAGAGAAGGTGATACTGAAGCAAAGACGTGAAAGAGGAAAGGGAGGGGGCCATGGGGGTGTCTGGGGAAAGAGGGACTGGCAAGTGTGAGACCCTGAGGTGGGACCACGCTTCTCTGTTCCGGGAGCAGCAGGGAGGCCAGTGTGAGTGAGGGGGCTGGAGGGTGGTGTGTGGATGTGGGTAGTGGGCAGGGGCTTCTGAGCACAGGAGAGATATGATTTGACTGCTTCTGAGGGTTAGCAGGTGGTGACAGCCAGGAAGAGGAGGGAGCATGGGGACAGAACTGGTGGAAAGTGCTGAGCCCGGGGTCTGGTGCACAGTAGATACTCAATAAACATGGTGTTACGGGAGAGAGAACGCCGAGGCTGCGGATGGAGTGACCCGCTAAGCTTTAATGGGTGATGTCTGAGGGGTCCTGTCTACCACCCCGCCTCCCACCGTGGAGGGCTTGGTGCCCCTGGATGAGCTGGGGGCGGGGAAGGAGCCCCCCCCCCCCCCTGCAGTGGGACAGGATCAGCAGGTGAGTAGGAGGAGGAGGCCGGGCCAGGGCGGGCAGGGAGCCAGGGAGCCAGTGTTCAGACTGGGAGGACAAGCTGGGGCTGGTCGTCCTGGGGAGAGAGGCAGGAAGCAGGACCTGGCCCTGAGTGGAGCTTCCTTGCTTCCCAGCCCGTCTCCAGTGTGGACTTCCCGGAAATCCAATTCCTGCCTTGATGGTTTCTGCTCCAGGGCTTCTATCCTGGCCCCTCTGATCCTCTCACTGCCTCCCTATCCCCCCACAGCTGGGGCTCCAGTCGGACATCCTCACCATGTCCAGTGTGCCCCTGCTCACACCTACACCCCAGCCGCTTCTTGCTTCCCACCTGTACCTTTTCTCGGTCTTCCCCATCCCTCCAACTTGCCAGTGCACCTTCGACTCTTTCCTTTCCCTTCTTACCGGATTCATGCCTATCCATTACTTAATTCTCAGAGGAGAGGGTTCCTCGGGGAGGCCTTCCCTGATCTCCCCCCTCTCTCCTCCATTCCTTTGCGCAGCCAGGAGCCCCGTTTGGAGTCTATATGTGTGTGATTATCTGTCTGTGGTCAGTCTCTCCCAGGGGCGCTGAGCTCCTGGGACAGGAACAGGTCTGTCATGTAGCTGCTGTGTTCCTAGCACTTGGAACAGCACCTGGCACATAGTAGGATGGAGGATGGAGGATGGATGGTTGGTGAAACAGAGAGAGATGGATGGACTTGGACTAGTAGGTGTGGGCTGGGTGATGGCGTGAGCAGGGAACAGGTGGAGGAGGGACGAGTGGGTGGGTGCATGGGTAAGCAATGGCTAGGTGACAGGAGACTGGACTAAAGTGGGTGGAATGCAACAGAAAACTCCTGACCTAAGAGTCAAGAGACCTGGGTTCAAGTTCAGCCTTGCTGCCTATTAACATCAAGGCCTGTGGAGTCGTAGGTGTGTCCTGTTGCCCCTCTTTGCATCTGTTTCCCTGTCTTTTGGTTTTTCTGCTTTGTTGTGGCTTTTATTTTATTTTATTTATTTTTTATTTTTTTAAAGATTTTATTTATTTATTTGACAGAGAGAGACACAGCGAGAGAGGGAACACAAGCAGGGGGAGTGGGAGAGGGAGAAGCAGGCCTCCCGCTGAGCAGGGAGCCCGATGCGGGGCTCGATCCCAGGATCCCGGGATCAGGACCTGAGCCCAAGGCAGATGCTTAACGACTGAGCTACCCAGGCGCCCCTGTTGTGGCTTTTATTTCACTGCATAGAACGCTTTCCTACCCACCCCCCGAAGTTTTTCTGGAGCCATACCACATGAACAGAACACAAGGGAGCCCCTGAGAGGGGGGCAGGGCATTGCCCCAGGAGCCCAATGAGCCAGGAACAGAGCATGAAAACCCAGCTGGACAGTCCACAGTCCCTGGCTATGTGAGTCCCTCTGCTCCAGGGGTGTTTGCTAAAAGTGCAGATTCCAGGGTCCCTGCACCTAAGCTTCCACTTAAGGTGCTTTGGAGCAGACCCAGAAATCTGCAGTTTTAACAAGCCCCTCTCCAGGATTTTGAGCTCATTTCTAGGTAAGCCTCACTGCCACCTTCCAGGATGACTAGATCCTACAGGTCAGCAGCCCGGTGTACACATGTGCGTGCCTGTGTGTGTGCTGTGGGGGATGGGGGCTGCTGTGACATTTTCTTTCGGGGAAAAAAAAAACCAAAAACCAGACTGGAAACAACCGGGATGTCCATTGGTGGAGCTGGTTAAGTACGTTGCTGCTGGTCCACTCCCTGGAGGACCCAGCAGGCATTAGAAATAAGGAAGAAGGTCCTGATAAGGCAAGATCTCCAAGATATGGTTCACTGAAAAAGCAGGTGCAGAATCGTGCTTGTTGTTTCAGCCCTTGTGTTAAAACATTCATAAAAGAAGAGAACTATGGATATGCATGGACCGTTCTGGAAGGACACACAAGAAATAGGACAGGGGTGGCCTCTGGGAAAGGACTTGGGGGACCAGGAGCAGGAAGAATACCCTTGGTTATGTCTGAATCCCTTCCTGAGGCCGGGGTTGGAATTCGGACCCTAACTAGCTGTGTGACCCGAAGCCCCTCTCCGAGCCTCAGTTTCCCCTTGTGTAAATGGGCTGTAAAACTTCTAGCCTGGGCCTAGCCAGCACGGAGGGCCCAGGCAGCTTGATCCTGCTTCGGCTTCCATTTCCTGGGACACTCCTGGTTGGGCCTCACCTTCTAGCAACCCCACTGGGCCCAGGGAGGGTGGGTCCCCGGGGAGGGGGCGGCCCAGTCCAGGGTGGGGCTGAGCTGGAAAAACCGGCAGGGTTGGAGCCGTGTGTGCAGGCACCATCTTCACTCCTCTGCCTGGAGGCTGCCCAGGGACACTCACCCCCACCTGGTGCCCCCGAGGGGCTGGGACCAGAAGAGCAGCCCCCCCCCCCTCCACCAAGCTTCAAGCTGGAGACCAGGGGAAAGGGGAGAATGACTGGCATTGGGCCAGGGTTGGGGGACAAGGAGACAGAGAAACAGGGAGACACAGAGAGAGAGAGGGAGGGAGACAGAGAGAGACAGCTAGGAAGTGAAAAAGACAGAGACAGGAAAGAGAGGAAGAGAGAAAAGAAGGAAAGACAGGGAGACAGGAAGAGAGAGAAAGAGGGCAGGAGAGAGTGAAAGAGAAAGACGCATACACATACGTGCACACGCACACACGTGTGGAGCCAGATTCAGGCTGAGAGAAGCAAAGGAATCAGTGAGGAGGAGGGAGACAGTGGAGCTCTCTGGGTCTGGATCTGGGTGGGAGTGGGGGCTGGGCGCACTGGCCACGTGCCTGGGGCTGGCCAAGGTGCGGAGTGCCAGGGAGGGAGGGTGTGGGCCAGGGGCCCAGGATGCTGAAGCCACATCCCCAGCAGGGCGTTTTCCACACCTCTGGGTTGTAGCTCAGGCCTGACTAGTCCGAGGAAGCAGCTCAGGGCCCCTTACTTTTTGGCCCTCCAGTCCTCTCTTGGGACCTTGTACCTGGAGGCGCCTCCCCAGGGGGCCCTCTCAGAGCAGCCCTGGGAAGGCCTGAGGTGAAATCGGGCTAATTAGTGCTCAGAACTGAGATAATCACTGTCTGGAATGTTCCCTAGGAGGTCCAGGTGGGGGCAGACAGCCAGGGGCCACAGGGAGCCTGGGATTGGCCCAGCCGGGCCTCTGCCTGCTGGCTCCTAGAGCCCTGTATATTGGAAGCGAGGAGACCCAGGAGGCCTGGATCCTCAGGTTTTAGGACTTGTAGTTACTCAGGTCCCTCCATGCTATCCTGTACGGCAGATCCACTGGACTCCAGTCTGATCACGTCTGCCACAGCTCCTGCCTAAAGCCTCTTGTGGCTCTCATGGCGTAAGCTATGATCTGAGCTCCTCACCTTGGCCTCATCTCCTCACCATCCACCTGCCCATCTGTTCATGCTCCTGCCTCGTCACTGTGGCCCTCCCTTTCCGCTCTCTTACCCTCAACATTCCATACTTGGCCCACCTCAGGATCTTTGCATATGCTGTATCCCCTTCTAGCCTCCTCTTCCTTCACCTCGTCTCAGAGCTCTCCCTACACATCCTTCAGGCATTAGCTCAAACTCACCTCACTGGGGAGGCCTCCCTGGTACATTCCCGAGCAGTGCCCCACATCTCTCCTTCCAACGCTCAGCACTACCCATTCTCTTAATGGTATTCCTTACTTGATACCTGCTTCCTCCGTGCAAGTGAGGCTCCCTGAGGACAGGTGCCAGGTCTGCTTGGTCACCACTGTGTCCCACAGGACCTGACACACCGCAAGTATTCCACAAGCAAGCCACTGACCACCAAGAAGCAGCCTGGACACTTTTTTTTTTTTTCTTTTTTTGCTGTGTGGATTCCTCCTGGAAAGGGACCCTGCTGACCCCTGGGTCTCCCTTCTCCATCCCCGTCCCTCTTTGAGCCCCAGCCCCAACCCCAGAAAATCCTGCCTCTGAGTCTTGAGACTCCACAGGGCGGCCCTGGCCATGGTGTTGTAATGAATCACTGGCCAGAATCTGGTCTTGATTATCTCTAGGCTGGGCATGGCCTGCCTGTCTCATGGGGGCTGGGACCACAGGCCACCGTATCAGGGGCCCCAGGTATCCCACTGGGCCTCTTGCCTCTGGCCACAGATAACAGCACGGGGCCTGGTGGCCTCACCTCCGCTGCAGGCACCTGCACCAGGGACATGCTGAGTGGCCTCAGGGAAGTCCCTGCCTCTCTCTGAGTTGCGGTGTCTTGCCCCATAGGAAAGAGTGAGGAACTCGGTAGAAATGGGGTCTGTGGCTCAGACAATTATTACATACGGATGTAATAATTACACCGACTTCTCAAGGAGGCTGAAATGAGAAAGTGATTGGTGACATATGGCTAGATTCCCACGTGTTCCCAACTGGGGGTTGTGGTGGGGGGCAGTCCTGCCCCAAGGTCCCCTGGATGCCTGAGATTTACAAGTGTCCTGGGCCCATCGAGGTGGGACAGAAAGTACTGGCACATGAGGGTGTGAGCCATTTTTAGGGCATTGATCCTACCATGTTTCAGTTTCCTCATTGTGAAGCAGGGGCAATAAGAGTTTCTACTTAAAAGCAATGTGCTTAAGTGAGATCCTCTCTGTGAAGGGCTTGGAATAGCGCCTTACTCGTAGGAAGTGATCAATAACTACCATTACTGTCACCTCCTAGAGTCTTGCCTCACCCTGTCCCCACCTCTCTGTGCTTTCTACCCCCACCACCATTCAAGCTTGGGTGATTCACCTGAGTGATTACAATAGCCTCCAAATGATGTCTGCTCCCAGTCTCAGCCCTAGGTCTATTCTTCGCGTGCTGCCAGATGGAGCCTTAAAAAACGTAAGCTGGATCACCATCCTCCCTTGCTCAACAGTCTCCCATGACTCCTGCTGCCCTCAGAATAAGGACTGGACTCCTCATCACCACCTGCTGTTGCTGCATAATGGCCGACCCGTGTTTCCTAATCTCCTGTTACTCTCACTCTCATTCATTTTGCTAGAGAGTTACCTGGGTTTCCTTTTAGTAAATCTGGCTCCTGCCTGCCTCAGGGCCTTTGCACATGCTGCGTCCCCTACTGAAATGCTTTCCTCACTGCTCCTCACCTAGGCAGTGCCCAGATCTCAGATCAGGGACCTCCTGAAGTGGGCACTATGATAACCCACGCAGATACCCTTACACTGGACCCTGCACTCATCTCTCAGCTGCCATGCAATGTTGGCCGCTATGGGTGCCTAGCTAGAGCTGCTTTCTGGAGCTCTCACTGAACAGGAGCTGCCCCACCTATCTGGTCCTCTCACCCCCAGACAAAGAGGTGGACGGACACAACCAATGACTGATTAAACTAGAGAAACAAAGCTCAGCCCCCTTAGTTCAAGGTGGGATCCTCTCTGTAGCATTCTTCATGCTCCAGAGCTCCCCATGAGATTAGGCTAAAGCTAGACTTCAGTTGAGACCACATCCTAGCTTCGCTCTTACCACATGTCCTGTTTCACTCTCTCCTTTTCTCCCCAAAGCATTCCTTAGTGAATCACATGCATTCCAGTCTCTGTTTCGGGCTCTGCTTCTGGGCAACCTGACCTAAGACACCTCCTCAGGGAAGCTTTCCTTGATCCCCCTTTCTGGTCTCATCTTCATGGATCTCTCTTGGCGGCCCTCATTATGGCCATATTTCTACACTTTCTCAGATGTTTATTCGATTGAGGTCTGTCCCCTACCCCAGAATGCAAGGCAGAGATCATGTTGACTCTGTTCTCTGCTGCATCCCCAGTGCCTGTTACAGGGCTTGCCACACAGTAGGTGCTCAATAAATACTTGCTGAATGACTGAATGAGGAATGGCTGGGTGAGCTGGAGGTTAGGGGGGCTGGACATCATCGAGGCCCCAGGTGCTTCCCATCTCCTCCCAGCCCAGCTCCTCCCAGCTCCACGATGGTGCCAAAGCTCCTGCCATCTCTTTGTCACACAGCCACGGCCCAAGCAGGAAAAGGCCCTCACGTGTCCTCTTAAGAATGAAGCAACTATTCCCAGAAGTCCCTTGGCAGACTTCCCCATCTCACTGGCCACAAACGCATTCCAGATCTCGCCTCAGCCAATCACTGCAAGGGGAGAGAGAGGGCCATATTTGACTTGAGCCAATCAGCATTCACCCCCAGGGTGGTGGGCGGAGTTTGCCCTTGCCTGGGAAGCGGGAACCATCTGGGGCCACGTCTGGCCCTGAGCGGCAGACCCCTGAACTGCAGGCCTTTTTCATGTGGATCCCCTACCTGCCCTCCCTCCCGGGGGAGCCCTTGGGTGGTGGTGTGAGAAGGGAGGTGGGGTTGGGTGAGGGTTTCAAGCAAATTAGGTGGCCAGACACCTTCCCTCAGTAAATGTTTATGGCCAGTAATGGAGAGGAGGTGGGCGGGCCCAGAGGGTGAGCGTGTAGGGGAGAGACAGAGAGACATGCTGGAGAGATGGAGAGACACTGAGGGAGAGACAGAGACACAGCAGAGAGACAAAGGGAGCCACACTTTGAGGGTTGGTCTGAGAGACAGGGAAGAAGAGAGACAGGGAGGTAAAGAGGGGAGAAAGAGAGAGAGAGAGAGAGACTTGGCCAGGAAGGCTTTTGCCATCAGCACCTTGAGTGGTTGGAGGGCTTGTCGTGGTGGAAGCAACATCCTTGTCCCCTTCTCATTGGCTTGATGTCCGGGGCAATCTTGTGTCCAGCCTGAGCCTTGTGTCCTCCTCTGCTGGACAAGCTAAATGACCCTCCTTCACAGAACTGTCCTGGGGTGCCCAACACACTGGGATTATCATTGGCCAGTGGTCATCTTTGGCCTGTAAATGGCCTGGAGTATTGGGAATTGTCACCCCAGTGATGGGCCAGAGTCACAGCAGGAAGGCAGGAGGGATCCGGGCCATGGGTGTGATTCTAAAGCCCCTGTCCTGTCTGTGCCCCACATAGCTGGGTTGGGCAGTGAGGGGAGGGGGGGGGTTTCCTGGCGGCTGGACACCCCTAGGGGTAGTGCTGGCCAGTAACTACAATCTTGGGAATAATAAGAATCATAATGGCCGCCATGTTCTAAGTGCTTCCCAGGTGCCGGACACCAACCCCATGAGGGAAGCACTGCTTAATTCCATTTAGTTTGTAATTCCCATTTTACAGATGAGGAAACAGCCTCGGGGAGCCCCAGTGACTTCCTAACGACAGAACTGGGTTTTGAAGTCAGGCAGGCCAGGGTCTGAGTCCCTGCTCCACACCTGACAGGCTGGGTGACCTGGGGCAGTCACTCCCTCTCTCTGAGCCTCACTTTTCACATTGTAAAATAGGAAAATAACAGTTTAAAGGTTGATATAAGGGTTTTTAAAAAAGATTTATTCATTTATTTGGGAGAGAGAGAGAGCACAATCAGGAGGAGGGGCAGAGGGAGAGGGAGAGAGGATCCTTCAGGCAGACTCCCTGCTGAGCAGAGAGCCCGACACGGGGCTCGATCTCACAACCCCAAGATCACGACCTGAGCCGAAACCAAGAGTCGGATGCTTAACCCACTGAGCCACCCAGGTGCCCCAGTTGATATGAGGATTAAATGGGATGATGTACAGAAAGTGCTCAGCACAGGGCCAGGTACAGAGTAAGTGCTCAGTACTTGTTAAAAGGTATGTTGGATAATAGTATTAAAGTGATTTAAAAATAATTCCTTTAATTGCGCTCCTTTATTCAGAGGAAGAGCTGAGGTTCAGAGGGGGAAGTGACTTGCCCAACGTCACCAGCTGAGTGGAGCAGCTAGATTTTAACCCAGTGGGTCTGAGGCCAGTGTTCACTCCCAGCCCTCTGTGCCACCATGATGGCTCAGCCCTGGGTGGCCTGTTTGGGACTCAATCCTGGTGGGTCAAGAAGAAGATGCCTGTGGCCTGGCTTGATATCCCTTTGGCCTGGCACCAGCCATGATCACCCACTGGGGCGATTGCAAAACCCCACTCCCTTCACTAGCCGATAAAGGGTGCCCATTGCAAAACTCAGCGGAGAAATTATTAAGTGTTGTGTCATCCTGCGGCCAGGCCCTGGGTGCCCCTTTCCTGCCCAGAGGCCTGGGTGGGGCCGACTCCTCACTCTCTCCCTTCACAACCCTGACCTCGGGAGAGGCTGGGGTGGGGGTCAGCATGGGGCTTTCGGGGGGTGGGCAGAGGACAGACCCAGCCACCAGTCCACGCATAGCCCTGCACTCTCAGGAAATGGCAGCTCTGTCCTTTCAGGTGCTCAGGCCCAAGCCTTGGGGTGACTTGTTCATGTCTTGCCCCACATCTAATGATTGGTCAGGAAATCTTGTCAGTTCTACTTTTAAAATACACCCAGAATCCAACCAGGTTCCCCCCTTCCACTTGCACACGGGATTCAAAGCACTTCCCCTCTGATCTCGCTGCTCCTACCTTAACTCAGTCCATTCTCCACATGTAGTCAAAGGATCCTGTTCGAGCCAAGTGGATCCTAAGTCAGATTTTGTCTCTGCTTAGAACCCTCCATGGCTCCCATCTCAGAGCACATGCTGAAGTCCTTACAAGGGCCACGTGACTGTGCCTCATCTGGCCCCATTGCCTTTCCGACCTCATCCCCACCATTCTTTCTCCCTTGCTCACTTTGCTCCAGCCACAGTTGGCCTCCTTGCTATTCCTCTAACACACCCCAGGGCCTTTGCACTTGCTGCTCCCTCTGCCTGGAATGCTCTTCCCCATTTCTTTCACGCAGCTGGATCTCTCACTTTATTCAGGTCTCATCTCAATGTCATCACCTAGGAGAGGCCTTCCATGGCTTCCCTGTTAAAATGTCACCCTCCACTGTCACCTTCATCCCCTCAATCCTTCTTCCTGACTTGCCATTATTATACATTTGTTTATTTGTTTAATGTCTGTCTTCTTCCTTCAATTGTCCTCTTAGGGCAGGGACAGTTGTCTGTTTTGTTCACCAGTCTCCCTTGGCACTGAGCTTGGGCCTGGCACCTAGTAGGTGCTCCACAGAGAGTGGCTGAATCTGTGAACGGTGGGCAGAAGGGGCCACAGCAGCCCAGATCATGCCTCAGCAATCCTCACCAGCCCCCTTCCTCTGGCCGGTGGCTTGAGGATGGTGCCCAGAGCATGCTCCACCCTCCTGCAGGTTGTAGCTGGAGGGGGCTCCCTGCTGGCCCAACTCCCCCCCAAACCCTCTACCTAGCTCCACGATGGCACTCGCCGTGAGTGCTGTTTTGCTTCCATAATTATCCACCTTCCTCTGCCCAGACTCTGAGCTCTCTGAGGACAGGAACTTGTCTGCCTCAGGGGCACTGCTGTCCCCAGGGCCTAGCACCGGGCCTGGCACCCTGTGGGATGGGTCAGTGGCTGGCCGATCTGCGTTTGCCTCATATGCCCCATTTACAGGGCCAGTCACAGCCAGGAGGGGGTTAAGAGGAGCCTCAGTGCCTGGACCTGCAAAGTCAGGGAGAGAAGGGGGCCCACTCAGGCCTTAATTATAACACATCCCATAATGACATGGTGTTATAATAGGGCACACAAAATGCACTAATCTGATATTATATCTGGGCTTTTTACAATAGATACAATCAGCCGGCCTCAGTTTGCTAACTCATTCTCGACCTATCTCCACGCTCCACCTAAGATTATTATCGGCTTCCTTAATTAAGTGGAAGGCAAAGCTCTGCAGGCGATGCTCACAGCCCCAGCACCCCCGAGTCCGGCCTGGCCCTCCCATAAGCCGGGATAATCGCTACTCCCACATGGGGTGAGGCTTGTGCTGCCTTCTCCATCCCAACCCCCTGTCCCAGGCTCGGGTGTGACGGGCCTGTTCAAGGCCTAGTGAGCCACAAACACGAATCACCAAGGACTCCAACTGGTGGTCCGTGGGCCAGGTCAGCCTTGAGGTGCGCATTGGGTTTGGCCTGTGCGGTGCTTTTGCTGAAAGTCAAATGAGTGGCCAACACTGAAAAATTGGGACATTGTATACAAACATCCAGATTTCTGGCTTCTCTTGAGAGATGGGAAGATCCGGGAACCCTGGGCTCAGGTGAACTGTGCGCTGGGGTGGAAAGGCTATCTCCACAGGCAGGAAATGGTCACAGTTGCCCCCCACCTGCTTCACTTTTGTGTCCCTGCCTGGCTCCTGTAGGCAGCTGAGTTTGCAACCCCTGCTCTAGGGTTAAAGGTCAGTTACCTGTTTGCAAGATGGGAAACTGAGACTCGGAAAAGGCAAGTGACTTAACCGATATCCTACAGTGAGGCTGGAACTCAGGTTACTTGTTAAGAGATCTTTAACAAGTCTTTACTGAGCACCCACTGTATACCAGGCAGTGGGGACATAGACCACGATTGGCAGAGTCCTGCCCTCAGGAGGTGACAGTCTCCCACGTCACAGCCATATTGTCACCTTTATTGCTGGGAAACAGTGTCTGTTGGAGACGGGTCTTTTCTTATCCCCTTGGGGTAGCTGTTGGCCCCCATCCCAGGACAGGGACTGGAGGCAGCCATCTTGGAAGGAAGCCCTCGGCAAAGGCTCCCAAAACAGGCTGCCACCATTCCCCATCCGGGAGGGGTGGGCAGGGGTGGGGGAAGGGAGTGAGGAGGGTGGGAGTGGAGATGGGGGAGGGGAGTGAGCCGAGAAGGCACAGTATCAGCCAGATAGAGCACGAGAACTTTTCTGTCCTGCTTGAACCAAAGGTGAATCAACTGGGCTTCTCCCCCTGCCCTCGTAAAGGCAAGAAGCGGAGAGACAAGTCGCTGGAATACCCCAGTTCCCCACTTGCTAGTCCAGACAAAAGGCATTTGCTCAGCCAGTGGAGGACAAATTGCTCCCCACCCCCACAGCACCACCTCTGGTCAGGAGGAGAAACTGCAGCCTGGAACCCCTAGCCCTAGTCCCTCGGCATTGGACGCAGGTAGGGTCCCACTGACCCGAGGGCCACAAGGGCTGTCACAGACCTGCTGGCCTCGCAGGATCCACATCTGAAGAGCATTAAGCAGCCCGCGCGCTCTGTGGCCGGCTCCCCACTGACGCAGGGGGGGGGGGCGGCGGGGGGGATGAATAACAGTCCCAGCCATCATGTGCATTTGCTAAAAATAAACTTGACATACTTTTGCATTGGGAAACAATGTAGATTCCAAACATTCTCAAAGGGCAGAGAGGGGAAAAAAAGGAAGAATGGAAATCAGGTTTTCGAGCTTAGTAATTAATTAGCCTGTAAACAAATGACTCACACTCCTTCTTGGCTATTTTTCTTTCCGTTTTGCGTGGATTTTCGCAGGGGCCAGGGGAAGGAGGCCAAGTGAGCCAGGCTGATAGGCAAGACAGGGCCCACATGTGTGTACCTGGGGTGGAGGGTGTTGAGGACTTGGCCAGTTGGAGAGTGAGAGGAAGAGCCTCAGGTGAAGGGAATGGCATGTGCGGCAGCCTTGAGAACCAAAAGAGCTTGTCATGTAGGAGGAACAGTGAGGAGACCCATGTGGCTCAAGTAGAGTGGACAGAGGGCTGAGGCCAGAGGGGGCTGGCCACATCACACAGAGCCAGGTAGGCTGTATTAGGGCATCTAGACTTGATCCCGAAGACAGTGGGAGCCATGGAGGGGTTTTGAGCTAAGAAGGAACATTATCTGATTTACACAATGATGTCATTTTCAAAATGGATGAACAGAAAAATAAACTCTAAATGTTCTCTGTTGTTTGGATGCTTCTGGTATTTAGATTTTCCAAGTAAATGATTATTTAGTGTTTATATTTCTTAGGGGTTTATATGTTTAATGTCTGTCTTCTCTCTGTAGAGCATCAGCCCCATGATAGCAGATACTTTGTTGGTCTTATTTAGTTCTGTGTCCCCAGTGCTGAGACCACTGCTTGGGAACACAATAAATGTCAAGTGACTGTACCCTCTCTGCAAGGTCGGTGGCCTCATTCCATTTTATAGAGGAGGAGCAGAAGGCAGGGAGTTCTCCATGGCCACCTTGGGAAGGTCCCAGGAAAAGGCAGGTTTTATTTAGTTCAAAATAAGGAGAAGTTTTATGGCTGAAAAATCTATTTTGTGAAGGACTGAGCTCCCCAGGTATGGGGGCATTCAACTAGAGACCACACTGGCAGCCTTACAGTAGCCCTCTCTGATTTGAGACAAACTCTGTGCTGGCTCACAGATGCCACCTGACAATCCATGAGGTTGGCACCTTGTCATATCCATCGTGCAGATGGAGAAATGGACGCCCAGAGAGGGGTTGTCACATGCCCGAGGGCACATGGTTACAAGTGGGGAGGCCCAGGTTGGGATCCAGATCTGACTATAAAGACTGTACTTTTAACTCCTTTTCTGAGCCATAGACTTTGATTTAAAACCCTGCTCTACCACTTAGATGCTTTGTGACCTTGGGTGAGTCACTTTACTTTTCTGATCTTCAGTGTTTTGCTACACTAAATGGGGATGTGGATAGTGCAGGTATTCATATCCTACACTATCTGGGTCTGAGTGGATAATGGTTGGCACACGGGTGCTCAAAACATGTGCACCCCTCCTCTCTCTGCTGGGGTCCTTCTGCCTTTGGTCCTCCCGGGCCATTGACCTCCTTTAGGCCAGCAACTCCGTGGAGCCTGCTCTCCAGCCTCTACCCGCCCACTGGGTGTTGATTCACCCATGAGCTTCTTGCCCTCTGCCTGTGTTTTCTTCCTCCTTTTCTTGGTAAACCCACTGCCTTCTGTGATTGCCAAAGCTTCTCTCAGGGAGCAGGCAGGCGGTGGGGGGACCCCATCATCCCACAGAATGTCTCTGCTTCTTCCGCATCCCTCCTACCCTCACCACACCCAGCTGAGGTCACCAGGCACGAGGCCTGGACCAGGGACACAGGTCACAGTTGGGGGCTTAATTAATCATTGTGGAGCAGGTGGGGCTCTGGCTGGTCCAGGGTCCCCTGTGGGAGGGCCGTGCTGGTGGGGAGAGGGGGGGTGTCAAAGGAAAAAGTCTAGGAAAGATGGCACTCACAGCCCATGGTGGACAAATACGTGGAAGAAGCCACCTGAGTGCTAAGGGGGCATGCACTTATGGGGGCAGGGGTGGCAGAGGTGGGCGGGGGTCTTGGAGAAGGCTTCATGGAGGAGGTGTGTCTGGAACCAGGTATGCAGAGGGGAGATGGAGGGCATGGGCTCTGGGGCCATCTCACCTGGGCTTGAATCTCAGCTTTGCCCCTTTCCCGTTTTGTGAATTGGTCAATTTCACCTCTCTCTCTGTGTCTCGGTTTCCTCGTTTGGAAACGAGCTAATCATAGCACCCCCCCTGCCCCCCAGAGTGTGCTTAGGACTAAGTGAGATGATGCAGATAAAATGTCCAGTGCAGGGCAGGGAAAACAGCTAATGCTCAGTACATGACAGCTATTATTTTTATTATTCCTATTAGCATAGTGGAAATACTAGAATTTCAGCCTCAGGCCTGGGGAAATTCTCCCTTTTCCACATCTCCATATTTTGGAGGAGGCCTCCTCACCACAACCTTGGTTTCCTCACACAGAGATGGAGATGCTTTGACTTCACAGGGTTTATCATGAGGCTGAAGCATATGAATCCATGCAAGTGCTTAGCACAGTGGCTGGCAGAGAGTAGGCGCTCGAAAAACAGTGATCAGCCTTCCCTGGCCTTATGGATTCATGGTTAAAAGCAGGGTTGGAGGGCGCCTGGGTGGCTCAGTTGGTTAAGTGACTGCCTTCGGCTCAGGTCATGATCCTGGAGTCCTGGGATCGAGTCCCGCATCAGACTCCCTGCTCAATGGGGAGTCTGCTTCTCCCTCTGACCCTACCCCCTCTCGTGCACTCTCTCTCTCTCAAATAAATAAATAAAATCTTTAAAAAAAAAAAAGGCAGGGTTGGAGTGTTGGCTGGGTCCGAGTCCTGGCTCTGCGGCCCCAGCTTGCTGTGGGGATTAGGACCACAGGTATAACGTACCCATTCTGGTGCCTGCACACAGTAGGTGTGGTTCTGCCACTTTCACAATAGGGAAACTGAGGCTCAGGGAGGTCAAACCACTGGCCTGTGGTGGGACCCCCGGTCTGCTTGGCTCTAGAGACTGTCTTTTTTTAAGGGTGGGAGAGGCGTTGGGGAGGCCTTTGGGCGTGTGCATTGCTGGGGAGATAGCCCACCCAGGGCCCCTTAGGTCCACCATGGACGCTGAGGTAACAGCTCTTTAATGACTAAAGCAAGCAGTGAAGGCAGTGACTCTTGGCCCGAGCTTCCGGGATCCAGCAGTGCGTTCCCAGGGCCCCTGTCCTAGGCTGGGGACTGGGGGGTGGCTTTGCTCTTGGGGCAGGGGGGCAGCCTCTACCGGGGCCACCCTGGGCCTTTCTCTTTCCACCCAATCAGCTCTGTAGCACTCTGCCTATTTCTTTTTCTTTTCTTCTTCTTCTATTTTTTTTTTTTTTTTTTTTTGGTTAATATTGGGTACTTTGGACCATTCTTTTCTGCCCTGAATCTGAATCTCCTTCTCATGTTTGGAGAATTCCCTGC
The DNA here is from genome assembly GCF_002201575.2 of Neomonachus schauinslandi. Lineage (NCBI taxonomy): Eukaryota > Metazoa > Chordata > Mammalia > Carnivora > Phocidae > Neomonachus > Neomonachus schauinslandi. The sequence continues at coordinate 127,121,198 of NC_058412.1, forward strand.
TCTACGAGCAGTTTCCATCTCCCACAAAGGATGCTGAGACGAGGAGACTCGGTTTCCAGCCTCTTGACACGTGACTCGGCTCAGCCAATCAGGGGCGCTGTCCTGTGGGGCGTCCACTCTGGCTCGGTCCAGAGGCGTCGGTTCCACGCAGGTCATGTGGCTTCCTGCTCAGAATCCTCCATGTCTCCTCATTGCCCTTAGGGTAAAACCCACACTCCCCCTCATGTCCCATGAGGACCTCACCTCCTCTGTCTGTCTCCTCCTCACTCCTGCAGCCACATGGGCCTCCCTCGGCTAAACTCAACGCACTGCCAGGTGAGGAAATGGGGCTGAAGGGACCTGTGCAGGGTGCAAGGGGAATTGGAACTCAGGGTGGCCTGGCCTCTGCCTCAGCCTCCCAGCTGCCTCCGCCCAGGCAGAGGCCCCTTCCTCCAGGAAGACGCGCCAGCTCCCCTTGGAAGAGGCGGGTCTCGCCTCAGCTCAGCCTAACTGATGCGTCTTCAGGGGCCGCGGAGCGAGCGTGGGGGGCCATATCGCCCCCAAGAGGGTGGAAATTGATGCTCGTGGAGGGGAGAACACTTGGTTATGTATAAAGCACACACACACAAGCCATAAACACATACATAGTGTATCTGTGGCATTAAAATTTCTTACGGGGGCTAGTTAGGAAACAGGTGTCTCAGAATGCTCCTGGGGGGGTGAACAGCAGCAACAACAGCCAGCTGAGCAACATTAGTTTAACTCAACTCAGCTTAAACCCACCTGAACTTGATTTGACTCAACTCCTCAAGTCAACTCAACTCAACCAAACTCAACTCGCTCAGTTCGGCGTATCTCAGCTCGGTGTCGCTCACTCGGTTTACAACGGCTCTGTGCCCCTCAGCTCAGTATAGCGCAATCCAGTAAAGGACGCAAACTGATTGAACTCAAGTCAACCTAACTCAACTCAACTCACCTTATCTCAACTAGTTGTTCACCTTGGTTCAGCTCAGCTTAATTCACCTCCACTCACCTCAATCCCACCCACGTCAATTCAGCTCGAGTCAGTCCCACTCAGTTTCATGCTCAACCCAGCCTAGCTCACCTCCTGTCCTCAACCCACCCCATCTAAACTTGATTTAACTCCACTCAGCTCGACTTGACTCCACTTTGCCACCTCAACCCACCTTAAACATTCATTCTCTTTGTCACCTCCCCTCCCCATACCTCCCCCAGGTCTTGCAGGAGAGGGATGCCTCAGACATTGTTCCTGCCCCCAACGTGCTCCCATTCTAGCTGGGGACTCTGACACATCCATCTCTTCAACAGGTGCTGTCATGAGGGAAGCCCAGGGCGCTATATGAGCAGCCCTAGGGAGCCCTGGATGACTTCCCATAGGAGGAGGATCCAGCTCAGGCAGAAGAGTGGGAGGAAGGACATTCTGGGCAAAAGAACAGCATGTGCAAAGGGTCTGAGGCAAGATGGACAGAACATTCAGAGGACTGGAAGTGGCTCCAGCTAGAGGGCAGCGTGGGAGGATGAGGGTGGCACAAGAGGTGGCTTGGGACAGGTGGGGATGCTGGCCTGGGGACAGTGGGCAGCCACCACAGTGTTGAGCTGAGGAGAAATGTGGTTGAAAGGATCCCTCTGGTTGCTGGAAAGAAACAGAGCCGAGAGGTGGGACTGGCGTATTGGGCAGTGCCCGAGCTGAGAAATCCAGCGTTGGGTGTTGGTGGGGGGGGGGGTTGTTGGCAAGCAGGTGGGAGCTTAAAGAAAGAATTTAGGAAATGAATCATAAAAAAATGACCAGGAATCAAGCTTACTCTGGAGCAGGCCTTGTCTACTTGTCTTAAATATCTGGCTAATGTGGCGCCTGGGTGGCTCAGTTGGTTAATCGTCTACCTTCACCTCAGGTCATGATCTCAGGGTCCTGGGATCGAGCCCCATGTCAGCCTCCCTGCTCAGCGGGGAGCCTGCTTCTCCCTCTTCCTCTGCGCCCCCCCCCCACTCATGCTTGCTCTCTCTCAAGTAAATAAATAAAATCTTTTAAAAGATATATGAATATATATATATGAACTAATTTAATCCTCACAATTCATGAGGTAGGTATTACTAATCACCCTATTTTACAGATGAGGAAACAGGCTCAAAGAGGCCAAGACATTTGCCCATGGCACACAGCTCCTAAGGGGCAGAGCTGGGATCTGAACTCAGGCAATGATGCTCCAGAGACCTCAGGAGCAGCTGTGAGTTCCCTTCAAAATTCCCAGCAGGTGCTGCCGACAGGTCTCCACTCCACGTAACAGGTGCTCAGGAAACCCTTGTTCCAGGAGTTTATGGGGCTTATATGATCACTGCCATTTGATTGGGAATGCCCCACCCCCTTTCAAAGGAAGACTCTGTGATCTTTGTCATTTCACAGGAGAGGAAATTGAGGCCCAGGGTCACAGAGGCAGGAGGTGGTGAGGCCAGGATTTGAACCTCAAGTAGGAAAGTGTTCTACAAATAGGCATGGTGATCCTCATTAGGATCTTCAGCCGCTTGAATTTTAATTCAACCTTCATGTATGCACTGAGCGGGCCCTGCATACCACACCGGGGAGAGGATCTTGCCCTTGTCCCTTCCCTGCTCAGAATACCCCCAAGGCTGCCCACGGTCCTGAGGATGCAATCCAGGCTCCTCGCTCCCCCCAAGGCCATGCCTGATCTGCTCCCCACCCTGCCCGCTTCTCTGACCTCCCCTCCCACATTCTCCCTTTCTTCCTCTCTGCTCCGGTCTCCTCCAACACATGTTTCCCACCCCAGGGCCTTTGCACATGCAGCTCCCCTGCCTGGAACTCTCTTTCCACAGCGACTCCATCTTACCCCTTGGTTTTCAGCTCTAATGTCATCTCCTTAGAGAAGCGCTTCTTGATCATTTGAGCTCAATTCCCCCCCGTCATGTTACCCATCACATCACCTTTTCTTTTCCTTTCTTTTTTTCTTTTCTTCTCTTTTTCTTTCTTTCTTCTTTTCTCTTCTCTTCTTTTTCTTTTCTTTCCTTTTCTTTCCGTATTTTGCCCCCTTGCTGGAGTTTTATTTTTTTATTATCTACCTCCTCTAGTGGGCTGTGCCCTTGTGGGCAGGGACCATGTTGGTTTTGTTCACTGCTGTACTGCCCGGCTATAGTAGGTGCTCCATAAACATGTGTGGGATGAATGAATGAGTGAGGGATGGATGGAAACGGTTGGAAAAATCTGGGTGCTGAGAGGAGGAGTAGAAGGCTCAGGGCCCAGGCTGGGGTCCGAGATCTCTTTTCCCTGGGTCTCCCTGTCCTGGAGAGGAGCCCCTGCCAGGGTGGGAGGGTGGACGTGGGGGCACCGGGCAGGGCCGGGCGAGGCCTCCTCGCTCCTTACTGTTTTCATCCTCTTGGTAATTATGGGCTCAGACACTCCTCGATGCCTTCTCGGAATAATAGCCGGGCCTATCAGCAGCATCTCCCCAACCTTTTCACAAACAGTCATTAATCAAGTCTCGCTGCCACCCTGCCCTCCCTCCCGGTGGAAACCAAGGCACAGAGAGGTGAGGCCACTTTCCCAGCATCACACAGCCAATTTGAGGAGGATGGGCTGTTTTGCCCCCAACCCTCTGGTGTGGGATAGGGTCTCCTTCCCCTTTCCACTTGGGGGGAGCCTCTCAGCCTGCCCTGGATGGGGGGGTCCTGCCCCCAGTTCCCAGCCCCCAGCCTTCCTTGAAGCCCCGGGGGCCTTCCAAGGTGGCCTCTTAATCACTGCCGGTTAATTAAGGAGGTTAAACAACTCTGTGGGGCCCATGCGGGCCTGCCCAGGGAGAAGGTGGCAGGGCTGTCTTGCAGCGAGGCCCCCACTCCCCAGGCCTGGCAGGGCACTGTGCTGCCTCTGCCCTCCCCAGGGCCTGGGGGTCTCTGGGGAAGGTTCCATAGGACTGCACTGTTGGCGTGCGCCCCCTCCCCTTCTTCGGGTGGTGTGTGGGAGGTGCTGGCCTCGCTTAATGAGGCCTCCACGGCTGCCAAGGAGAGCTGGAGGAGTTGAAACAGGTTCTGGGTGAGGTGAGTTTCATGGGCTTGGCAGAATCTGTGGCTCTTTGCCATGTGGGCGCTCCCTGGGGCAGTGGGGGGCAGGCGTGGGACCCCTTCCTCCTCCCTGCCCTCCCTCTGCCCCTATGGGAGCAGAGGAGGCTTGGGAGGGGACAGTGAAGATGACAGTGGACGGTGGTCAGGACTCCCCTGCTCCCCACCATAAGCCTGTGGGAACCACACCAAATAGGACCACAGGGGCCAGGGGTCCTGAGCTGTTGCTAATCTGCACTCTGATACAGACTTGGGCCCTGGTCTTCCTGTCTGAGAAATGGGGGGTGGGGGACCGAGGTTGGAGGTGACAGTCTCAGGCCCAAAGCTTTAGTTTAGGAACGGTCCATCCCAGACAGAGCTGTCTAACTTGCTGTGTGACTTTGGGCAAGTTGCTTTCCTCCTCTGGGTCCTTGTAGCTCTGGCTATACTGGTGGGGATGGGGTGGACAGAGTGATGACTCATGGTCGTTCCTGCTGACTCTCTGTCTCTGGTGAGGCTGAGAACACCTCGTGAGGGGCACCCAGACCCACTTTCTCCAGGCCACACAAAGAGGTTTTTCAGTATGTCTCTGTTGGCCCTGGGGAACCTGAGACCCTGGACTCAGGCCAAGGAGGTTTGGGAGGAAGCTCCCATGTGGTGCCTGGACACTCCCCGGGGCTGGGCTGTGGGTCCCAGGACCTGGAGGGCCAGCCCCTCTGCATTGCTGACCATCCCCCCAACCCACCCAGGGTCTACCGTGGGACAGGCTCAGGCAAGGCTGGCTCAAGGCAGGACCCACTGTGCTCCTGGAGACCATGGGGGAGTGGGGCCCTCCTGGCTCCTTGTGTCCCACAGCTGTTACGTTTTTTTTTTTTAATCACCTTTTTGGAAGTATAATTTACATACAGTAAAATTCACCCTTTTTTGGTGTACAGTTCTGTGAAGTTTTACAAACTTATACAGTTACATAACCACTACCACGAACAAGATACAGAGTACTTCCTCACTCCAGAAAGTTCCCTGTGCCCATTTGTAGTAAATCCCTTTCCCTACCACCAGCTGCTGACGACCACTGATCTCCCCCAACTTTTTCTTTTAGAGATTTTCAAACTTATAGAAAAGTGCAAAAACCTTACCATGAACCATGGTAGTCCTTCCACCCGCATTCTCCACCTGTTAGCCCTTGGCCCTGTGTGCATTCTCGGCCTCTATCTCTCTGTCTGCATGATTTCTGCGGAACTGTTTGTAAGTTGCAGACGTCCTGACGCTTTACCCTGAACACTTCAGGGAGCATCTCTGAAGAACAGGGCATTCTCTGGCACAGTGCACAGCCCTAATGCCATGATCATGCCTGAGAGATTTAGCTTTGACTCGTTCCTGTCACCCAATATCTGGGCCCGTGGCCAAATTACTGAGATTGCTCCAAAGTGTCCCTAATGGTTGAGGCTTTTTTGCTCTTTGTTTTTTCCTGGTCCAGATTCCAATCAAGGATCAGACTCTGCCTTTGGTGGCAAGTCTCTTTGGTCTCCTCTTATCTGGAACATTCTCTCTGCCCTTGCTTGATATGTAATGCACTCTTTCTGAAAGCTGCTCTCATGATTCTCCATACCTGGAGCTCGAGGGCAGGTACCAGGCGGACAGAGTGCTAGGGAAGAGGGCTGCTGACTTGGGGACGTGAGGTATCCTAAGGGTCTTTTCTTAACAACTTTGTTTAGAAGGAGGGGCTTGAAGGGAGGGAGAGAGAAGGAGAGACAGACAGACTTGGGTTCATTGTTTCAACTTCCAACGATGCTGAAGAATTCAAAGAAAAAGTATAAATTGCCCAGTTTGAATTGAGAGGGCTCTGTAGTCCGATGGTTGTGGCCCACACCCCAGCTCTCCTCCCTGGGCTGTGAGACCTTGGGCAGAAGACTTCCCCTCTTGGGCCTCAGTTTCCCTGTCTGTGAAATGAGGATAGTACCAGTCTGTCCACCTCCCTCCCGCTGTCTTGAGAATTCAGTGAAGGAACTCATGTAGCATATAAATAACAGCAACTCTGGTTGTTAACCATCTGGTGACGGTCTTCCCAGACATTTCTCTCCATACCTATCTACCTGCATGGAAATATTACAGCATATAAGTTGGGTCCCCTCCTTTTCCCCTTAAGAGTTTATCAAAGCATTTTCCCACATTCAAAAATGTAGCACTCTTCCATCATTTAACAGATTTTAACTTTTATTAATGTTTGTCTGCAGGTAATACCTTCATAGAGCACCAAATGCACAGGTACCAGAAGCCTGCAGTTAAAAGTCTGTCTTCCTCCTGCCCCCCGTCCCCTCAGTTCCTCCTGGGACGTTTTGTTTGGCTTTCCAGAAAGGTTCTAAGCATATACAAACAAAAGCATAGATTTTCTTTCTTTTTCTCTGCCTACAGATATTCGACAACAGTACCCATGTTTCTGGGCCTTGTTTTTTCACTTAACAGTAGATCTTGGAGATGGTCCACATCAGTGCATAAGGAATGCCCTTCCTTTTTTAAAAAAGTAGTCCTTTGTGGAAACGACCAGGATTTAATGACCCGGTTCTTACTGATGGCCATTGAGGTACTTACAGGCTTTCGCCACTAGAAATTGCAACAGAGAGCCTTGTGCAAACGTCTTTGTGTCCATGTGCAAGTCTGTAGCATATATTCCTAGAAGTCGAACTGCTGGGTCAGGGGCCATATGTATTTTGAGCTTTGCTCGTCCATCATCGCTGAAGGCTACATGGATCCCGGTGTGTGTAACTGTCCCCTCTTGGTGCGCATTCAGGTGGCTCCAAGTTGTCTTTCCTATAAACAACACCACAGTGAACATCTTTGTGCAGCTGTCTTTGTGTGCGGGAGAGCCGGCTTGCGGGGAATTCCCAGGAATCTGAGGACGGATCAACAGGAAGTGCTGAGCAGAGAAAATCGAATCAAAGGGGCCTGTGGGTAAGGCTGGTGGTTTGAGTGGCTGCCGGTGGGACCCTCATAGTAACATAGTAACAGACTCCTGTAAACCCAGTTAGGACCCGCCGCTTGGGGCCAGCCTGGGAGGCGGTTAGAAATGCAGAGTCTTGGGCCCCACCCCAGCCCTGTTGAGTCAGAACCTCCATTTGGCTGGCACAGACAATTTGGAGAAATGCCCTAACACAAACCCAGAGACCCCAAGGCCTGTTCCTGGATGAAATGGTCTAGCCTTGGCTCTGGGGCGGATCTGAGGCCAAACCTGGCTTCTCCACCCGCTGGCTGTATGACTGGGACTGAGCTGGGTGACCTCTCTGCCTCAATTTCCTCATCTCTAAATAGGAACAAAAGTAGCCCTCACCTCCCCAGGGTGCTTGTGAGAATCATATGTGCTCACTCACAGAGAAGTGTTTCGCATAGTAAGTGCTCACTAAATGCTGTCATTGTTCGGGAGATGCACATTAGGTAAGATGTGGGAGTTGGATCTCGCTGTCTCCACCATCACCACTCCCTCTGTCTCTCTCGGTCCCCATCTGTCTCTCCTTCTGTTTTGGACTCTGTCTCCCTGTCTCTCGCTGTCTCTGACTCTCTGTTTTTCTCTCTCTCTCGTGCGGCCATACGAACTTTATAAGCATCTGTGAAAATGCTAAAAGCCTGGAAAAATGAAGCTAGAATACAAAGAGGAAAATGCAGGCTGCAAAGGAACAGTACCATGAGGGCAAAACCATATCGTTACACAAGCTTAGAAATATTAATGGCAAAAAAATGCACTTTGCCAGCCGGATGTGGGGCCCTTTCCATCTGTGCGGTGGGCTGTGGGGGCACCTGCCAGGACCAACAGCCCGGCCCGTGGTTGCCTCTCTTTCCTATTTCTTTGGACCCAGTGCAGCCTTTGGACTGGGGAGAGCAGAATGATGAAGAGCAAAGATTCTAGCCCCAGATGGCCACGGAGTGCCTTCTTCCCTGTCATATCCTCGCTGCGGGACCCTGGGTAGGCAGAGTCAGTTGGTGATTTGTGTTCTTCCAGCTCATTTACAGAGCACCTGCTACGTCAGGCCCTGGGATGCAACAGTGTACGAGATAGACAAAAGCCCTGCTTCATGCCACTGAGATCACAGGGGTATGCATATGGCAGATAACGTAGACGTGAGTGAACAAATATGCAGGACAATTTTAGAGAGTGCTAAGTTATCTGACTAAAATAAAATATGGTTATGTAATAGAGAAAGATAGGGGTGGAGTTACTTTGCCCTGGGGTTAAGGGTCTGGGAAGGCTGCTCTGACCTTAATTCAGGGACCAGAATGATGAAAAGGATCTGGGCATAGAAAGTTCTGGGAGAAGGACATTCCAGAAGAGGGAATAGCAAGGGCAAAGGCCCTGAGGCAGGAACAAGCTTGGGGGCCAGTCATGATTGGAAGCTTTCAGAGGAGGAAAAGATCTCAAGAGCAGGACAGTCTTTGCTGAGTGTTTCAAACAAGTCACTTGCCCTCTCTGAGCCTCTCTTCCCCCTGTGTAAAATGCTAAAATCCAGTAGTGGGCCAGAATCTCTCTATATCAGGGAATGATTGGAGTTTGGGAGGATTTGTCTTGAAACTGGGGACAGCAGGACCACTCTTTGTACTTGGATTATTTGGGGTGGCTTTTGGGGGGCGACAATGGAGGTTATTTGGGGCTGAAAGCCATGCCCCAGTCTCACCATGGCTCAGCCCCTGATTTCAGGAGTTAATAGCCGGAAGCACTCGGCATAATGCCGGGCACAGAACAAGTAGACAGGAATGGGGAGGGCATTCCAGGTGGGAGGAAAGGCGTGGAGACGGGAATGTTTAAGGCGTGTTAGGGAAGAGTGAGGAGACCAGCTTGGCTGGTGGGGAGGGGTGAGGGAGGAGGCTGGAAAGACAGGTTGAGGCCCAGGATGAGACCTTGAATGGCATGCAGAAGGAGGGTGGACCTTAGCTTGTAGGCAGTGGGGAGCCATTGTACGTTCTAGAGCAGGAGAAGCCACGGAAATGGTTTTTGTTTTTGGTTTGGTTTCCAATGAAATATTTTAGACATTCAAAAAAGTAAGAAGGATAATAAAATAAACTTCTGCGCAGCCATCATTCGGCTTAAGAAGAAAACACCCCAGTATCGTTGGCAACCTCAGAAACCCCTCCCAGTCGTCTCTCTCCTAAAAGTTGCTGCAACCCCGGATTTGGTGTTCAGGATCCCATGCATGTCTCGGTTCTTCTGTTGTTTGTTCGCTGGAGGTATAAAGTACACACCATCAAACGCAAAAAAATCTTACTTATACAATCTGATAGCTCATGGGATCACCACCTGCATCCAGTTATAGACCGATTCTAGCATTTGGTCTTGCTGTTCTTGAACTTCAGATGCGTGGAATCATTCCGTATGTACTGTTTGGTATCTGGCACTTTCACTCACTGTTAGGCCCATGAGCTCTCTCTGTGTTTTGCGTCCGTGGTTCATTTCCTTTTCTCTGCTGTGTTGTAGTCCACTGTTTAAACAGGCCACAGTTACCTTAATCACCTGTCTATGGAGATGGACATTCCTTCCAGTTTCCAGTATTTTGAGTAGTGCTGCTGGGAATGTTCTTGTGCATATCTTTTGGTGGGCATAAGAACATCCTTCTTTTCGTCTCTGTTCAAGAAGGGAATTGCAAGGGCGCCTGGGTGGCTCAGTTGGTTAAGCGACTGCCTTCGGCTCAGGTCATGATCCTGGAGTCCCTGGATCGAGTCCCGCATCGGGCTCCCTGCTCGGCGGGGAGTCTGCTTCTCCCTCTGACCCTCCCCCCTCTCATGTGCTCTCTCTCATTCTCTCTCAAATAAATAAATAAAATCTTTAAAAAAAAGAAGGGAATTGCAAGATGATGGGGTATTTGCATATTTAGTTTTTCGAGCTGTGGCCAGTTTCCCAAAGTCATTGTGCCACATCTTTATACTTTTACACACACACACACACACACACATCCCTGAGGGTTCGGGGACCCTGATTCGGTTGTGGGTACAGACGGTGTCTCTTGTACATTTGCTTCTGCAACTTGCTTTTTTTTTTTTTTTTTTCCTACTCCGAGTCCTGTTCCAGAACTCTGTGCCCAGTGGTGTAGCAGCTCGGATGCATCTATTTGTTCCCAGTGTAGGATCTGTCGTGTCAACAGACTGCAGTGATCTTCCAGCTCCTGTGCATGCGTATGTAGCTTATTCCTCTGGGATTCTCTTTCTGGATTTTCAGGATCATCTCCTATGTGTTGGGTCAGGCCAGTGAGGATGGGTGTCGGGGAGCTATTGCATCCATCCTGGTGGGAGATGAGGTTGAGCGGCCGCTGGTACAGATGGATTTGAGGGACATTTAGGGAATCTGATTGTGGGGGGAGGAGGAAGGAAATAAGACCGAAGACCGGGACGCTGGGGGCCAGAAGCCCGTGGTTGAATCCCTCGTCCCACTTTCTGGCTGGGTGACCTTGGGCACTTGATTTTGTTGTCACAGCCTCGGTTTTCTGATCTGTACTTGGGATCATTCACCTGGCCTGGCAGGGTGGTTGTGAGGGTTGGGCGAGTAGGGACATTCGTGGACTAGGCAGGGTTTGGATCCGTTTATTAGCTGGCTGACTTTAGGCAGCCTCATCCTCTCCTCTCGTCATCTGTAAAATGGGGATAACTATACTACCTGCCCCCTGGTGGATTTGTGACAAGGCAATGAGATCCCATACGTAAGCATTTATTACACGCTTGATAACGGAGAGCTATGCGTTATCATTGCTGTTGTCACTGCCTTCTCTTTCCTCCCCTCAGAAGGTGGGTGCCGGGAGGGCACGGCCTGGCCTTTAGCCCCCCTCTTCCTCCCAGGGTCATCAGAAATCTGTGGAGTCTCACTACACACCACGGCTGCATCCCGGGTGAGTGGGCCGGGCGAGCCCAGCCCCTGCCAGAGCCTCGGTCTCCTCCTGTAATATGGGGCTCGGGGCAGGGCCTGCCTGATCAGGAGGTTCCCGCTGGGCCTATGATTTAGAAAAGGGAAAGAGCTCTAGAGTGGGTAGGCGGGGCCTTGTGAGGGGGCGACATTTTCTTAACAAAGCTGTGGATGCAATCTTGGGGGACCTCCTGGAGATGGGGTGGGTGGGGGCACTTCTGACTGAGCCCCTTTGGAAAGGGGACACGGGGATGGTGAGAAGAGAGAGGAAGGGCACTGTGACTCTGCTGACCCCCCAAGGGAAGGTTTTCGCAGTAGGGATGTCCAAGCCCCTTGCTGCGGGGTGGGGACCACAGGCCGCAGTGAGCGGGAAGCTGGCGTCCCAGTTCCCGACCCATCTCTGATGTCCATGTGCTGTGTGGCCCTGGGTGCCGGGTCTATCTTCTCTGTGCCTCGGTTTCCTTTGCCGTGAGTGTCTCAGGTAGGCCTCACTCCCTCACCTGCTGGATCTCCCGGCCCCCGCAGACCCCCTGGCCCGGCCCCCTTGCCAGCGTGGAGGCTGAGGCCAGGGCTCAGGGCCAGGGCCGCGCACCTTGACAACCCGCCCACGTCAGGCACAAAGGCCCATTGTTTGGGCCCACGTTGGCGGGGAAGCGGGCGGGGAGCAGCCGCCTTTCACCCAACCCGCTTGTGGTCGGCGGGGACTGAGGAGCGATTCACAGAGGCCCCCGCCCCCTGACCGGGCACCGGGCCAGGCCGCCTCCCGGGCAGGCACCCTTGCCAAGCGGGCAGCTCCTACGCTGAGCTGGGCCTCAGTTTCCCCAGCTGAGAAGAGGGCGGCAGAGTGGCCCTGGTGGGGCGGGCGGAGCTTGCTCTTCGGTCTCGCTGCCCTGAGATCCCTATCCGTGGGGCTGCGGCTTCGCTGGCACAGAGAGGCCGCCCCAGCTGTGCCTGAGGAGGCCAGAGGCACTGGGGCTTCAGGGCCTGACAGGCCTGGGTCCAAATTCTGGGTGATTTGGGGTGAGTCTGTTCACCTCCATGAACCTTAGTTTCTTCCTCTGTAAGAGGAGACTTGGAGGCCATGGCCCTCGGGGTAAAACGAGAAGAGCTGCCACAGGTGACATTTATTTGGTCGTTCATTCAAAAATACATCCTGGGTGTCACCCATGTACACGAGTGACCGTAGAATTTGGGTGCAAAATGAAATACAGTGCCCCTTGTTCAAAATAAGAGCTTCAAGATGAAACCAAACATGGCAGCTTCTAAGCGTGGGACTCTGTGGGATGGCGTGGGTTGCGTACCCATGAGCCCCCCTCCTACTGTGCTGGGCACTGTTCCGGGCTTGGGGACGCAGCTCATAAACAGAGGAAAGCTGTGTCGTCGTGGGGCTGACAATCTGTCAGGGGGACCCAGGGCTTCCTTGGGGGCTGCCCGGTAGATCTTTCTGAAGCCAGGTGCCCCTGGAGACCTGCTCCTCCGGGGCCTGCTGGCCAGGCCATGCTGGGTGAGCTGGGGCGCCCAAGCTTCCCACCAAGGCTTTGGTGTCAGTGACCCCCCCTGCATCAGGCTGGGCCCCCACCGGAGTGATGGTTGACATTTACTGAGTGCAGACTCCATGCTGGGGCTGATCCAGACGCTTTTCCCAGTTAATGCAGATCATCTTTGTAACAGCCCTACTAGGAGGCAGGGCAGTGTGGTTCCCCTCTATACAGATGGGGAAACTGAGGCTCAAGTCAGTGAATGGCAGAGGCAGGATTTAAACCCAGGCTGTCTGGTGCCAGAGCCTTAATCTCCTCGTCCTACTGTCTGCCAAGGGGGGCAGCGGTGAGCCAGGTGGTGTGTGCCTGGGACAGAGGCCCTGCTGGGATTCGAGGCTGGGAAGGGCGCGGGTGTGCTGGTGGCCCGCCAGCTGCCACCTGGGTTGGCCCTGCTGTGGCCCTGAGTCACAGCCCTGTGTCCTGGGAAGCTGGCTGTGCCTCGGGCACCCGTGGGGCCTGAGTCACAGCAGAGCACACCCTGCCACCCTGCCCACCTCCCGCCTGGGCCTGGGGACAGGTAGGCCCTAGAAGCAGATCCCTAGGCAGGAACTCACATTTGTGCCCACTGTCAGGGGCGAGAGAGGGGCACCTGCTTGCAGCCCCAGAAGCACATTTCTGCCTTGTCTCATTGAGCCCAAGCTCACCCTTCCAAGTTATCCCAAGATGGATTAGCTGGCTGGTGAGTTACTGACCTCCCTGTCCCTGGGATCATTCAAGGAAGCATCGCCTGTCAGGGTGCCGAGGAGGGTCGCTGTATCAAATTGGGCCTGGCTTTGGAGTATGTGACTTCCAAAGCCCTATACTTTGTTCATGTACTTACTTTTGAGTAGCTACTGTGAGCAAATGGTCTAAAATCCAAAAAGTACAAAAGGATAGGGAGTGAAAAGTAAGTGTCCACCCTCCCTGACTCCCAGCCTCCAACTTTTCCTCCCCAGAAGCAGCCACCATTAAACTGATTTGTCCCCCCCAGAGCTAATTTATGTACATACAAACAAATATATATATTGTCCTTTCCTCCGTCCTTCCTTCACACACAGATGATAGCCTACTGGTTTATACTCCATTCTGCTCCTCATTTTATTTCTGTTTTACTTGACAACTTACCTTGAAGGCTGTTCCAGATGGCACACACGGTGTGCTGCTGCCTCACACGTCTTACCCTGCCACTCGGGATTCCTACCCCCCCCCCCCCAAATAATCTGTATAACACATTTAACGAAAGGGTTTTCAATCCTGAATTCTGCATTTTGGGGTTGGTGCCGTCCTCCACTCTGGTGATGGCCTGAGGAAATTTTCAAAGTTTGACTGGAAACTGCAGGGATGTTCCTGGGGTGGGGGGTGGGGGTGTCTGTTTTTGGTTGAAATCATACAAGAAGTAAAAGAGAGAGAGCAAGAGCGAGAGAGAACCTTTCACCCACACACCTCCATGCCAGGCACTGATGATCTAATGGTGAACCCCACAGGCATCAGCTCATCTGCCTGCAGTGTGGTCAGGTTGTGGGAGGAGGTGCCCATGTGCGGTGTCAGGGAGCCCAGAGGAGAGGACTTCCCGTGTGTGTGTGTGTGCGTGTGTGCGCACACGTGTGTGAGGGGTCAGCGATGAGACCAGTTAGGTGGGGCTTTAAGGGATGCATAGGAGTTCATATGAAAAGCGTGGAGATGGGCCTACCAGGCAGAGGGGACAGCAGGAAGAGCGAAACACCTTGGTGGATGCAGAACCGACTATCAGCTTCAATTTACTGAGTACCTACTATGTGCCAAGTACTGTGTTCAGTGCTTTAAAGTCATTGCTGCATTTAAACTCCCCAGAATTCTAGGCTATTATCACCCCCATTTTACAGATGCAAACCGAGGTGCAGAAAAGCATAGTCACGTGCTCATGGCCCCACAGCTGTAGGAATTGGAGCCTGGATTTGAACCAGGTGGCTTGAGCTCTTGGACGTTCTAATATTTCACAAAGGCCAAGGCATAGCTGGCAAGGCTCTGAATGTTAGACTTCAACCTCTGACCTTCCCAGCTCAGGTCCTGCCCCTGCTCAGAGGCCTTCAGTGGTTCCCCATGGCCCCAGGACCCCCTGGTCTGAGCTACCCTCCGCCCCTGCAGCCAGCATGGGTGCCTCGGGCAGCAAGGGACCTTTCTGGTGAGCTGGGTGCTGCAGGCACACTCCCTAACTGCCAGGGAGTACTCAGGGCATAGTGACCCTGGCCGGTCCCCGCCCCCCCCCCCCCCCCGGGGGGTTTCAGACGCAGCTGGAGACTGGACTGGATTCCAAGGTCTTGGTGCTTCGAGGCCCCTCCGGCTGTCGCACGTAGAGCTCTGGTTAGCACTGTGGCCCAGCCCCTCTGGGCTCCGAGGACAGAGTGTGACCAGATCCTGGCCCCCTAGACCTGTTTCCCATGTGCTTTGGTGGGTATGGGTCTGAGCTTTTGAAATCCCACTGACCCTGCAGTGTGGGAATTCATCACCCTGCTCTCCCGGTTAGACCATACACAGATGAGACAATGGAAGTTCAGAGAGGTGAGGTGACTTGTTTAAGGCCACACAGTGACGAAAGGGCAGAGCCAGGACATGAGTCCAGACCCCAAGTTTGACTCTTAACCATCCCACACTGCTGCCTCTGTTCAGGAGGGTTTTCCAGTTTGCCCCTGGGCAGGGGCTTCATCTCTCTCACCGGTGTTCTGGAAAGGAGCAATGAACCTATTGTCCTGGGGAGCTTGACTGCTGTGCCCAGGAACGCAGGATCAAGGGGGGACCTGGAGAGGGCCCATGCGGCTCCCCGCACCCCTCTGCCAGCATTAAGATGCAGACCTCCTTGCTTCTCTCAGCAGTGAGAGAATAATAGTCGGTTCAAATGTCAGGCCTGCTCTGTTGCCTGTGGGGAGACTGGTTGAGCAGGTCTGGGGGAGGGAGGAGGGAGGAAATTATTAATAATTGCAAAGCAGCCGACCTTGTTGCAGGCCCTTGAGATGAGGTGCAGGATTGGGGGCGCTAATCCTAGGGACCCTGCCCTGGAGGGAGGGGCAGCCTGCAGCTTCCCGGGGGCCTGTGTGTGTGGAGAAGGCGATTGGTGGCACAGAGTCAGCCTGTCTGATTTGAGGCACGTCTTGGCCTCCCTGCCTCCCATCAACCCCTATCAGGAAGGCTCTGCCAATGGCAAGAGGAGGCAGGAAAGAGCCTGCAGTGTGCCCTCAGAAGGTGTCTCACTATAGCCAGGTAAGGCTGGCGTTGTTATTGTCTTCAGTTGACAGGGAAACTGAGGCACAGAGGGGTTCAGTTGGGATTTGAACTCAGGATGTTTGATTGCAGCTAGACTGCCCTTGCTGGTGTCTCCACACTCTACTTAGGGTGAGGGAAAGCCCCCCCCCGCCCCCAGCATCAGCACGATCACCAGTGTTATGCCCCGGAGGATGGGAGTTGGTCCCGGGCTTCTCTGAACCTCAGTCTCTCCATCTGTAAAATGGGGAACCAGAGTTCCTTCGTCATGGGTCAGGGGTGGCTGACAAGGGGAGGAAGTACAGAGGTAAAGGGCAGGTTTACCACCTGCCTACCATCTCCTCCCCTCCAGCGCCAGTCCCTGGCGCCCATCGCTCTACCAACGTCCCTTCTTTCCTCCTTTCTCCAGCACCCACTGCAAGCTCTCCCAGTTAGACCACACACAGCTCTCCACTGGATCTTCCTTGGCCCCTGGGGGACCTACAGAGCGGGTTCCCTAGCAGGGTTTGATCAGCGCACACTCTAGCAGCAAAATGGCTTGAATGGCGCAAGCCGAGGCCATTCAGAGAAAGACTGGTGGGGGTTCTGGGAGCCGAAAGCCGACCTCTGGGCTTGTGGCTAGCTGCCGCCGATGGCAGAGGCATGCCCGGATCGCGTGCCACTGAGCTCCAGGACTGCCGCGTCTGTGGGGGACCTCCGGGCGTCCCCCTCCTTGGCCTGCCCCGATGGACCGATAAGGCCCGGCTCGGGGGAGGCGGCAGCCATAATTACAGGCCTCAGTGGTGGCGGGAGGCGAGTCATGAGGTGGGGGTGACTCAGAGGATTGCTCCACCAGTAGAGCGGGGGTGGGGCCGCCTGCCCGTCTGCCCCTCACCCCGCTGGCCTGAGGAAGGCCTGGGCACCCAAAAGGCCCTTCGGGGCCACTGGATGGGGCCAGGCCAGGCGCTCACCCCTGGGTCTGTGACTAGGGCCCTGTGCCTCTTGGCATCCTTGGGGCTTGGCTTTGTGTCGGGATCTGGGCGGCTGGGTTTTCCCCTTGCTCCCTCTCGGGCATCACTTCTGGGAAGTGGGAATCAGGGCTCAGGGGCGCCAGACAGTGGGATCTAACTGAGAGCAGTAAGGCTTGTGGCCTTGCAGATTTACTGAACCACGGGGGCAGGGCGCCAGGAATCCCAGATTAGCGACATGTGGGAACTCCAAGAACCAGCAGGTGCTGGTTTCTAGAACCAACATTTCCAGGTTCAAGAATTCATGGATTAGCAGATTTATAGATTTATAGATTTATAAAATCAGGGAATCAGTTACAGTCAGTTCCAGAGAATTCATACATCCATCGAGGGAGAGATTTTTTAAAAAAATCACAGCAGCTGGGGGAGCCTGGGTAGCTTAGTCGGTTGGGCGGCTGCCTTCAGCTCAGGTCATGATCCCAGGATCCTGGGATCGAGCCCCGCATCGGGCTCCCTGCTCCGCAGGAAGCCTGCTCCTCCCTCTCCCACTCCCCCTGCTTGTGTTCCCTCTCTCGCTGTGTCTCTCTCTGTCAAATAAATAAAATCTTAAAAAAAAAAAAAATCACAGCAGCTGAAGAATTTAGGAATAAACTGTCTTGGTATCTTCAGCTTGCTCCCACATTGGTCAGAAAGAAGAAACAAGAAAAGGGAATGAAAGTACAAATATTCATCTTGTTCTATCCAGCGAGAGGGAAAGCTCATGAAGCTAAAAGTCAACAACTGGTGAATTGAGACATTCGTTGTGCTGGGTTTTTCTTTCGAACTTTCTCTGGTTTTGAAATTTGTCAAAAGGAAAAGTTGGGGAAAAGTAAAATAGGAAATGAAATGTAAACATGAGGTGTAGTGTAACAGATGATACACCTGGGTGATCTGTAATAGGGTGACTTCGTGATTTCTGCATCTGTGATTTTCTTGATTTGTTCATCGTGGTTTTTATCTATATGATGTTCAGGTTACCTACTGTAGGGCCGGAGCTATTCTAGAGGCTCTGCAAATATTAACTTGTTTAATTCTTAACAACCCTATGAGGTGGGTGTCATTGTGGTGCTTGTTTCACAGATGGGGAAACTGAGGCACGGGGGGGGGAAGTAACTTATTCAAATCATGCTCAGTGCCTTGTTAGGAGCCTGCTACCCGCCAGGTACTGTGCTAGACTTGGGACAGACACTGTCCCTGCCCTTGGGGAACTTGGCAGCGGAGACAAATAATAAGCAAATGGGTGAGATTATTGTAAGTTTAAGGAGGAAAATGAGCCTGCTGCTTTGAGGGGGTGCAGGGTGCAGGGGCTCCCTCAGATCAAGCGAGCTGGAGGGCCCATCTGAGAAGGTGGTTTTGAGCGGGGGCCCAAGGGAGAGAAGGAGGCTCACTGGGCAGAATGCCCTCCCTTTGCCCCGGCTGTGCCTTCTGCCGGGAGCGCCCTTCCCTCTGCATCTCTGTGCCAAACTCCCACGCACTGTTCCAGGCCCTGCTGGGCAGGTACTTCCTCTGGTGGTGGGAGGTGGACTGGGGGGCTTCCCCAGCCGGAGGGGGAACCTGTCCTCCCCTGTCTTCTCTCTCCTGTCTGTTCCTGAGGCAGGCCCTGAATGTGGGGGGCCTCCATCGAATCAGCAGCAACACCCACCTGCCAGCCACTCTGCTGGGGTCTCTCCCGGAGTTGGAGGCAGGATTATCTCCTAGGAAGGAAATGAAGGTCCAGAGAGGTGAAGAGACTTGCCCAAGGACGCACAACTAGCAAGTATTTAAAGAGGGGAGGGGTCTGCACTCAAGACTTACAGGCTGCCTTTTGGTTATTGTTTACCTGCCACCTCCCTGCCCACCCTGGCTGGGGGCCTCTTGAGGGTAGGTCCTGGGAGCCCGAGTTAGCTCAGTGCCCGGCATCCCCTAGCTCCGGGCCTGGGCTGCTTGGAGAAGGCGTGTGGAATGATTTGACCTTTTTCGGGCTGAGAGCATGAAACTGAGCAACAGCTAGCTAGGCCAGAGCCTTGGGGGGTGGCCCTACCCCCAGGGGAAGGCAGGTGGGGACCCGAGCCCCGGTGCCCGCTGGTACCCTCTATGCCCCAGTGAACACTGAGAATTTACTTGGGACAAGTGGGCCCATATCACCCCCACACTGGGCTGGTTCAGACCCTTTGCTCTCCAAGCCTGTTCTTGGAACCCCCTGGCACACAGGCAGACTACCTGCACACCCGGTTCCCAGCCTGGCCCCAGGGGCTCCACCAGGCAGCGGGGACAGGGAGGTGTTCAGAAGGTTCTGCCTTAGATGAGGGGTGCAGGCATGTGGGGGCGGGCCCCCCCTCCCTGCATCTCTGTCACTGAGGGAACTGGCAGGGTGGAAGGAGCCCAGACCTGGAGTTCTCAGACTGGGTTCAAAGCTGCTCTGTCCTTTGAGGCTCTGAAGTCTGAACACTTGGTCTTATCTGCAAAACGGAGACCATAAAACTACCCGCCCCAGGGATGAAAGAGTAGCACCACGGCCAGCACATAGTAGGTGCTCAAGCACCCCGGCTGTTGTAGCTACAGATTAGGGCAGCTGCTGAGGATTTCTGAGTCTTTGTGCGCTCCTTCATCTCACCAGTATTTCCTGAGACCCTACTATATGTCAGGCCCTGGGTAGAGTGTTAGGGGCCCGTCACAGAACAAAACAGACAAAATCTCTGCCTTTGGACAGAGGGACAGTGAACAAGGGAACAAGGAAGCAAACAGCATCATTTCCGACCGTGGTAAAGGCTTAGAAGGAAATGAAGCAGGGAGGTGTGATAGAGAGTAACTGGGCACTTCTTTAAGGAGCGGGGCTGGAGAGGGCCTCCCTGAGAAGCAGCGGCGGCCTAAAAGAAGGGTGTTGAAGGTGCAGGGAATGGCAGAGGCAAAGGCCCCAAGGTAGGAACAAGTGAGGTGGGTTCACAGGGCCGCCACCATGGGAGGCGCAGGGTGAGGGAGAGGGAGAGGATTGGAAAGAGAGGGAGGCAGGGGTGAGGACTTGGAATTTCATTCCAACGGTGATAATTATAAACAAAGACCAAAGTTGTGAATGACTACAATATACGAAGTGCAAACTCATGGTGATTCACTTCCAGCCCAGAGCTTGGGCACTTTGGATCGGGCTCCTGAAAGAAAAGCACCTGCATGCCCCTCCCCTGCCTACTTTCTTGTGTAAAGAAATACAAAGGGAACAGGTCACTGCCATCTGTGAGGTGCAAACACAGTGTGTAAGATGCAAATGTGTTTGTTAGTTGCGAACGTGGCCACAGTGTTTGGCCCTCGGTGCTTGTGGGGGGAGGGCGTGTAACATCACCAGCCCTGATTTCAACAGCACCGTGTCAACTGGGGAAGGCTTGGGAGATCAGCTGGTCCAACCCCCTGACTCCCAGATGAGGAACCTGAGGTCCAGACGAGGGGAAGTGAGTGGCCAAAGGTGACACTATGACTCAGAGGCAGATGCAGGACTTGAACCCAGGCCCCTGACTTCCAACCCAGACTTTCTGAGAAATGGGTGTCTTGCCATGTGCTTCCCCTTTGTTCTTTCCTCCCAGACAGAGTCAGCTGCCCTCAGGGCTAGGGAGGAGGCCTGGGACAGGGGTCTGGAGATGTGGGGCCCACCCCCTCACTCTCCTGAAGAATTTCTTGGTGTTACCCCTGGCATTTTGACCCAGATAATCTACCGTCTGCTTCGGAGGCCATCCTGGTGCAGCCTTCAGACCATCTCTCCCATGGAGCCCTGCCTAGAAGCGGGGGCAGAGGAAGGCAGACGGGGAAACTGAGGCACGGCGGGGGAAGTAACTTATTCAAATCATGCTCAGTGCCTTGTTAGGTGCCCGGAGATCATAAAGTTGCAGGGAAGGAAGAATTTCACTTAGAATTAGTAATGATCCCCAAGGGTTAACCCCCCAATGGCACTGCTGGCTATTGACGTAAACGACAGGCGTCTACAGGATGAATAACCCAGGAACTACTCCCATGTCAGGAGAATAGACCCTTTGGCTCAAGACACAATTTCCACACACAACGATTTTCACAGAGCGCCACTTCCCATCAGCCTGCGGATGAGCACGCTGTGACCTGGAAACCTGAGGTCGGGGACTCAGAATGGATGGCCGCACAATGAAGGTGCTGATGCTGAAGAGGTGGCAGCCAGGTGTGGAGAAAGCCATTCCACGGACTTGAAGAGTATGGGGCGGAAAAGGCACACTGGAAAAAGAAATGAGTTTCGAAGAGTAGACTTTATTTATTTATTTATTTATATTTATTTTTTAATTTTTATTTATTTATTTTTTAAAAGATTTTATTTATTCATTTATTTGAGAGAGTGAGAGAGAGAGGGAGAGAGAGAGAGAGAGAGCACATGGGGGGGGGGGTCAGAGGGAGAAGCAGGCTCCCCGCTGAGCAGGGAGCCCGATGCGGGACTCGATCCCGGGACTCCAGGATCATGACCTGAGCCGAAGGCAGTCGCTTAACCAACTGAGCCACCCAGGTGCCCGAGTAGACTTTATTTTTTAGAACAGTTTTAGATTTGCAGAAAAATGGAGAAGATAGCACCCTACACCCAGTGTCTCCCATGGCTAACGCCTTCACCTTAGTGCAGTGCGTTTGTTACAATTAATGCACCAGTGTCGAGGCGTTACGGTGAACAAAGTCCGCAGTTTATTCACATCTCCTCAGGTTTTACTGACATCCTTTGTCTGGTACAGGATCCCACTCAAGATTCCACATTGCATTTAGTTATCATGTTCCTTTAGCCTCCTCTTGGCTGTGACAGTTTCTCAGACTTGCCTTGTTTTCCGTGACCTTGACAGTTTTGAGGAGCGCTGGTCAGGTTTTTGGTAAGCTGCTGCTCTATTGGAATACTTTGATGTTTTTCTTATGGTCAGGGGAGGAAGTTCTCAGGAGGAAAGTGCCATTTTTATCATATCATATCAAGGGTACGTCCTATCAACATGATGTATCACTGTGGGTGTTGACCTTGGTCACCTGGTTCAGGTAGTGTTTGTTAGTTTCCTCCATGGTAAAAGTTACTCTGTTTTCCCCTTTTCATAGTATCCTCTTTGGAAGGAAGTCACTCTGCGATTCAGTTTTGGCTTGTATCAGTAGGGACTCAAGGATATTTATTTTATTTATACATTGGGTTATAATTCAACACTACTGTATTTTGTTGCTCGGCTTGTTCCAACTTTGACCACTGGGAGCTCTTTCAGTTGCCCCTTGGAGTGCCCCCGTCAATGTTGGTGTTTTTGGTTAATGTTTTGTTTGGCTTTTGTTTTGAGCACTTTCTTATCTCTGGCACCACAGGATGCTCCAGGCTCATCTTGTATGTTTCCTGCGCCAGTCTTAGAATCAGCCATTTCTCCACAGGGAGCAGTGGCTCCTTCTATGGGAGAATGGTATTAGAAACCAAGCTCTGGGGCCGGGTGTGCCCATGGTTAGTGGGGTGGCATTTCTTTTAGACCTTCTCAGCTGACAGAGCGAAGAAACTTATGTGTGCATATTAACCCACGTATATGCACCGGTCTATAAATATTTTTATACGTATCCACCTGTATCTGTATTTAGCCAAACATGAGTTCATCCTGATGTCTCCAGGATCTGTTATGTTTTGTAATGTGATTTGAAATAGTGGTGTGTCACCATATTGATAACCATAATTATAGCTTCCACTTACTGAGTGCTCATGATGGTTGAGTTCTGTCTGTTTAATGGGCATCATCTTTACACTGCATGATGGCCCTGGGTCCTGGTTACTCCCCTCAACCCCATTTTACCGATGAGGCACATAAAGGCACAGAGAAGGTAAGCATATTGCCCAAGGTCTCCCAGCCAGTAAGTGATGAAGTAAGTTTCAAACCCACCCTCAGTCATATCAAACATTAAACGCACCTACATCATTAATAAAACTTAGACACAACTGAAAAAAGAAGAAAGAAAAAAAACCCCAAATGTTACTTTGCAGCTGACTTGCTGACATAGTATTACATTTCGAAGATACTTCACTTAAGTGTCATGATTTCCTTGGAAACCAGTACATTTGTGTTTTGGATCTCAGACATCTTCTGCTTGAGGTTCTGTTGTCTCTAATGACCGACAGATGAAAGAGCTCGGGCATTTGCCCTTACCAGTTTCCCCGGCCACCGTGCTGGGCCATTCTCAGTACCTCCTTCCAGCTGGCCGCATGGGAAATTCGCAGGGACAGAGTCTTCTGGGAAACATGCCCTAGGCAGCTCAGATCCCAGAGGGGCAAAGGAGGGTGGAAAGGAAGCATGGGTGCAGAGAGCGGGCAGGCAGCCCCTGAGGTGTTCCTGGGGTCAGTCTGGTCTCACCTGCTGGGCCTCTTCAGGGAGTCCTGGACAGGAGCCTGCCCTGACCCCCAGTGTGGCCTGGGGCAGCGCAAGCCTGGCCCCTCCTCTCAGGCCTGCCTCAGCCTCCTCAGGCCCAAAGCAGCCTGGTTTCACCTCCTCCAGGAAGTCTTCTTTGCCTGCACCACCCTCAATGATGTCCATGTTCCTGAAATCCCAAGCCTAGACCAAGGGTCTCAAACTAGGAGCCCTCAGATATGCTTTCTTTAGCTTGCACAGTGTCTTCTAGACATCAAATTTTGATTTGGTTCTAGCATTGAAGAGCAAGAGGTTTCCTATGAACACGTGGACGCCCAGCCTATCTTACAAGGGTTGAAAACCTGGCAGCCCCGAGCTCACGTTCCCACCGGCTGGTTCAGCCCCGTGCCTGGCCCACAGTAGGTGCTCAGCCGCTGTGGACGGTGTGAAGGGGCCAGGCGCACTCAGCTTGGAGGCCTGCCTTTGGAGGCAGACGGGACTGATTTTCAATGCCAGCCCTGCCCCTTCCTGGCTGCGGCGCCTGGGAAAAAACATTTCTCTCCCCTCAGCCTCCGTGTCCTCCTTTGGAAAATGGGCTCAAATCCTACCTCACGGTGTTGTTATGAGGGTGAAGGGAGCTCATATATGAGGACAGGACAGGCACTCAGGACTCCTGCATACAGAGTTCCCCCTCTTTCTTCCTTTGCTTCCGTACCTCTTGGTCCCTGATGCGCCCCCATCCACCCGTTCATTCTGCACATAGCTGCTGTATGCCAGACACGTGGAAGACCCCAGCTGCGGCCCCCCTGGTCTAGCTGAGAAGACATTTTATTCATGCTGGCACTTATTCATTTATTCATTCACTACTGAATACCTACTGTGTGCCAGGAGTTGTTCAGAACACTGAGGATACAGCGGCGAACAAAGCAGATGAAAATGCCTGCCATCACGGAGCTGACAATCTAGTGGTGCCCGACAGACTGTAGACCAGTACAGTGTCAGGGAGCACGAAGTTCTGTGAAGAACAATCACGGGCATGACGGAGGGGCTGCTGCTTGGTCAGGGAAGGCGTCTCTGTGAGCAGGGAGGGAGCCGTGGGGCTGGCTGTCTGAGGTAAGAGCATTCCAGGCAGAAGGAACAGCAAGTGCAAAGGCCCTGAGGCAGGCGTGGGCCTGGAGTGTTCAAGGGGCAAAGAGAAGGCCAGCGTGACTGACAAAGCCTGAGTTACATGTTTCTGCAATGTTAGAGTTCCTCTCCTTCCCTTTTCAACATCCCTCTCCCCTCCTCTCTCTCTCTCTCTCTTTTTTTTTTTTACAATGAGTCTCTTAATTTTGTAATCCAAATACACAATGACAATTTATAAAAATAGAAATAATATCTGGGAAGCCTTTGGCATGTTGCTGGTACGCAGGAGCAGTGACTGATATTATTATCATTTCTGGTCAGAATGAATCACTGACTCCCAAAGTTTCCTAAAGAGGCAATGGACCCTGGGGCCCTTGTCCGCCATGGAGTGGTTTTCTTTGTCTTTTCCAGCTTTCTTGAGATATAATCAGCATATAACATTGTGATATTTAAGGTGTATGACCTGTTGAGTTGATACACTTATCTATTGCAAAGTGACCACCACCCTAGTGTGCAAGAACGCCTCCAGCGGAGTGCCTTTCTTTTACGCATCATGCTGTGGTTTTAGGAAGGTGAGTGTGGGGTGGGTGCCTGAGTCTGTGGCTAGGGGAAGGTGCCTCGTCCTCACCCCCTTCTTTTCCCTCCCCTCCCCTCCCCTTCCCTCCTCTGTTCTTTTCCCCCTGCAGACTTTTCAGCAGAAGGAAACATCCAAATTTGGGAAGTCTCGTTTCAGGGCCATTGAGAATGTGTGAGGTCTCTGGAGTCTGGGCTGCAGAGGGGCCGGGGGCACAGCTCATTGGGTCAGAAAGATGGGGGCGGGGTTCATGGAGTGCTTGAGAATGAAGGTCTTAAAAGTGGGCGCTGGTCCCACCTGAAGACCCCTCACTGTCTCCAGAGCAGAGCTTCTGGGCTCCTTCCCATCTCCCACCCCCCCTGGTCCAGCACCATTGTCTCCTGCCCTGACCACTGGGTCACCTCCTCCCTGGGCTCCTTGGCTTCCACCCAGAGCCCCCCTGCCAGTTCTCCACACACAGCCAGAGGAGCCCTTAGAACGAAGTCAGACCATGCCCCCCACTGAGAGGCCTACAAGGCCCGGCATGACAGACCCCATCACCTCCTGAGCTCACCTGCCCCTAGCCTCGTCCCTGCCTCGGTTCCAAGGCACTGGCCTCCTTGCTGCCCCATGAAGGTCTCCTGCTCTTTGACTGCTGTACCCCCCCAAGCAGGCAGTTTCTCCCCTCCTCTCGTGGGGTCGGCCCGACCCCCAGCAACCTGCCTCCCCACCTGCAGGAGTGGGCCTTCTGCCACACCTGCGTGCAAGCTCCCTGTCTTCAGCCGCCAAGCCCTCTATCACTATTTGAAGAAACACGTTCATGGGTCTGCTCACTGGGCAACTGCCCCTGTTCGCTCAGGGTGTCAGTCCCAGGAGGGCCAGCTGGGTCTGGGGGCTGTGCCCCAGGGCCTGGAACAGTGTTGGTGTGCGGTATGCAGTAGGTGCTCAGTGAGTGCTTGGTGAATGAGTGAGCGCCAGTGCTTTAAAGTCAGACATTGGAGTCTTTGCACAGTTCTTAAAATTCCAGCAATGGAGAGCTCAAGACTCAGGGGCTCTGGGAGCCGCCTGCCCCGGACCAGGCCCTGCTGTGTGTCCCTCCCGCTGTGTCCCTCTTGTCCCTCTCTTTGTCTCTCTCTCCTCCATCTCTGTCTCTTTCTCTTCTCTGTCCCTCTTGTTTCTCCATCCCTCTCTGTCTGTCTCCTCTGTCTGTCCGTCCTCCCCTCTGTCATCCCCTGCCCTCACCTCCATGGGCCCTGGGCTGGCTCCAGCTGCAGGACACTTTTCAGCCTCTGTAGCTGCCATCTACCCCATGAGGACCCCTCCAAGTGTGACAAAGTTGGTGCCGTGAGAGCGGGAAGCGAGCCGGGGAGGCTGGAAGCTCTCAGCAACGTTCTCGCGGCATGACTCCTCAAAGTTATAACCTCTCTGCTCTCTGTGCCCCGATTTCCTTGTCTCTACAAAGAGTGTTAACAATTTCTGGGACTTCCTTTATTTCTCTTCCAAATATGCTTATTATTTTATTGGCTTGCGGTGAAGCTCAGAGAAGTTTATGGGTGGAGGAACTTCACCGCTGCAACCTCCCTGGCAGCAGAAACAGTTCTTGCCAGAAGCTGACCATGTGTGGGCCTGGAATGGGTGTGTTCCTGGCTTAGGCCACTGTCTGCCCTGGGCTTGGCACACAGGGCCCTTTCTGCCTGGCCAGGCCTCCTCTTAGAGACTCGAACTCACTAGGCTGCCTCTAGTCTCAGGGCTTTGACAGGTGCTGTTCCTTCTGTTGGAGATGTTCTTCCTTCTGTCCTTGGCCTGATTAAATTCCTACTTCTGATTCTGATTCTGGCTCAAACACCACCTCTTTCAGGAAGCCTTCCCTGATGATACCCCCCAAGTCAGGTCACTTGTTAACCAACTTTTTATCATTTATCACCATTGTATTACTTTATTTATTTGCTCTCAGCCTCCATGAGGCTCCCTACCCCATTATCTGAGCTTAGGTTTCCCCTGGAGGGAAGTTGGGAAGCCCAGGCCTATGAATCAGCAAAGTTCTCCTTCCCCTCTTGGTACTTTGTGGAGGTTGAGAGTTGGCTTCCTCCAAGAGGGACTAAATTCAGGGGTACATAGTGGAGGGGAGGTGGGCAGGGCCTCTCCCTGTCCCCCAGACCAGCCCTCCACCATCAGACAGCTTCTCTCCCTGCCTGGGCCCCCATTGACTGCTCTCCTCTTCCCCCACCCTTCCTGGAGAGCCAGAGGGAGCTTTTCAAAACCGAAATCTAGTCCCCAGTCTGATGCTCCAAACCCTTCCTTGGCCTCCTGTTACTCAGAGGTGGCTGGGCTACAAGCCCTCTGTGGTCTGACCTTGCCTCTTTCCCTTCCTGCCCTGGCAACACCCAGCTCCTTGTAGCTCCCTGCCTCTGGGTCTTTGCCCTTGCTGTTCCCTCTGCTCTTAACACTGTTCTCCCAAATGGATGATAGCTACAGGACTCCCTCCCTCACCTCTTTTGGATCTTTGACCAAATGTCCCTTTCCCAGGAGGCCCTCCCTGACTGCTCTATTTAAAAATCTAATCTCCCTTCCTGCCTTTATTTGTCCCTATAATCTTGACTCCCCGGAATAGGCCTCGTAGGTTCCTGATTCATCTTATTTCCTGTCTGTGTCTCCCACTAAAATGTCAGCTCCCCCAGGGCAGGTGCCTTGGTCACTGTGGCTCCCTGCTGTGTTCCCAGCAAGGAGTGGGCCCAGGACTATGTGGCTCTGGGGTCAGATAGGCCTGGCTTTGGAGTTCTGGCTCAGTCACTTCCTGACCTTTTCCTCTCTGGGCCTTGGTTTTCCCATCTGAAAAATGGGAGAAAATATGGGGTTGAGTAAGGGCAAAATAAAACCCTGTTTGTAAAGTGCCTAGTGCCTACATGTGAAAAGAGACTCCCCCCTCCTCACCCCCACCCAAAAAAAAGGCAAAATGAAAACTCACCATGCATCATTTTGGGGAAATGGGTGACACCATTCTGGTCTGTCCATACCATGGACTATTATGCAGCTATTAAAAAGAATGGTTCACAGTTTTCCCAGGTGACTTGTGTGGCTCAGCTTCTTTGTATGTTTTTAAACAATCTTTATTACAGAGGCATCTTTTTCTCTAGGATTTATTTTTAGTTGAAAGAGTTCAAAGTAGAGTACAGTGGGCATAGTCTTCTACCTTTGTTTTAAAAAGGAGAATATATACGTTTATATTTTTCATAGTTTTAAAAATTGAAGTGAAATTCACATAATGAAAAAGTAACCATTTTAATTAGTCATTAAGTAGTTAACCATTTTAAAGTGGGCAATTTGGTGATATGAGTACATTTGCAGTGTAACCACCACCTCTATTTAGTTCCAAAACATTATCATCAACCTCTAAACAGACCCTGTACCCACTAAACATGCCACTCCTCACCCGGCTGCCCCAGCCGCCCCCCCCCCCTCCCGCCCACTAGTCTGCTTCCTGTGTCTATTGGGTTTATCTATTTTGCATATTTCCTATAAATGGGATCATACAATATAGGACCTTTCCGGTCTGGCTTCTTTTAATTAGCATGTATTAGTCAGTACTTCATTCCTTTTTATGGCCAAATAATGTTCTATTGTGTGGATAGGCCACATTATGTTTATCCATTCACCTGTTGATGGGCATTTAGGTTGTTTGCACCTTTTGGCAATTGTGAATACTGCTGCTGTGAACAATCAAGGAGAATTCCTGTTTGTGCGGAGATTCTTACAGAGAAAAGCAAGATGCTGGAAAGGGTGTACAATGTGGTCCTGATTTGTAAAAGAAATGACAGATAAAGAGATCCCTTGTCCAGGCATAGTCTGTATGGGATTTTCATGCTTACAGAAAAATATGTAAAAACCCATTCTCAACTGTCAACACGGGGAGAGAGAAGGCTTTTGCAGAAAGGAAAAGAGAAAAAAGAAGGCCGGATGCCAAATGAAAACAGTGCACACAAAATGATTCCATTTAGGCATGTGTGACAAGTTACAGATTGAGTAATCGTGTATGTAGATGTAAAAAAAAACCACGAAACCCCCAAAACAACAACAGAAACCCCCCCCAAACTCTTCTCTGCAAGAAGGGCTGGGCAGGAGCCTGATCAGATGGGGGAAATGAGGTTGGAATAGAAGGGAACCCGGGGGAGTGGATGTTCTCCAGGGTGTCCCCACCCCCCCAGCCCCCGCCTACTGTGAGGTCCCATTGGAGCCAAATTTCCTCAGTGTTGCCCGTTCTCTGGCTGGGACCTGAGCAGGAGCCAGAACCTTCCTTGTGGGGGTGCAGTGGTCCTGCCTGGGGGCCCCTCTGCAATGATCTCCTGCATGTGGTTCCCATTTCCTGCAGGGAGGTGCTGAGCCAAGGGGAAAGGTAGGAAGGGACCCAGGAGGGAGCAGTGACCAGACTGGGGGATGGACCCCTTGACCTCCACCGGCTTCAGGGCCCTCACCCAGGATCCTGGTTGAGCCTCCTGGCGGGCTGCTGAACCTGCTTTGTCTCCTCTGCTCATTCTTCTTCTTTTTTTTTTAAAGATTTTTTTCATTTATCTGACAGAGAGAGACACAGCGAGAGAGGGAACACAAGCATGGGGAGTGGGAGAGGGAGAAGCAGGCTTCCCGCGGAGCAGGGAGCCCGATGCGGGGCTCGATCCCAGGACCCTGGGATCATGACTGGAGCCGAAGGCAGACGCCTAATGACTGAGCCACCCAGGTTTCCCTGCTCATTCTTCTTTTAGGAAGGCCCACAACCACCTGGAACCAGGAGATGGTTATAAGGAGCCTCAGGTCCCTATCAGCTGCTTAGTCAAATCCTAACATTTTACCTTATTGATTTCGGATCTGTAGTCGTCGGGGTGTGGCAGGAAACAGACCTCTCAAACCAGATACCTCAGGGAAAATTGAATAAAGTGACTCTTTTCGAAGGTGTGGGCAGGGTTAAGGGAACCAACAACGGAAAGGTGCAGAGTGGGGCCGGCATCAGTGGGGAGCAGATGTTTGCAGGGATGGGGTGCAGGGAGAGGCCCCCCTGGCAGGAGTTGAGAACTTCAGGAAGGACAGCTCCAGCCTGGGGGCTGGGGGCACAGCACGGAGGGGGCTGTCAGGCTCCCCCAGCCCTCCCATCTCCTCCATTCAGGGAACCCCACAGGAAGCCCAGGGTTGGTGGCATCCCTCCAGGTCAGCCTCCGAGGCACAGATTAGGCTGGGGAAGGTGGTGATCTAGAGGGAGCAAAGGAGAGCGTGTCACCAGTTTGCCCCACCTGGAGTGGTGGGTGGGCATCCATGGTAGCCCATGGTGCTGCTCAGTGTTCAGCTCTGGCCCCGGATGTGGGTGACACGGGGCAGGAGGGCTCTCCTGCTGTCTGGGTTCTCTTTTCCCAGCTGCTGCGTGCCTGCCAATAACTTTTGCCATTTTCAAGCTCTGGTTTGTAAGCTCCTATTAATGGAGCACTTAGTACCTGCTAAGTGTTTCACCCAGCTGATGGCCTGATTCCCCTCCCCACCGAGTTTTATAGCTTCAGAGAGGGGTTCAGAGAGGAGCAAGGCTTTGTGCAAGGCAGGGCCCAGAGCTGGACTTGAACCCGGAGCAGCTGCTATGGAAATCTGAGCCCTTAGCCGTGATGCCTTCTGCCTCATGATCCAGCTTTCTTCCATCTCTACCCTGTGAAGATCCCCGGAGGACCTCCCGCTGAGGGGACATAACTGCCCTAGAAATCCCCTGATGTGTGGTTCCAGCTACAGGTCCGGGGTACCCAGACCCGGTTCTGGGGGGGCATCCTGATTCAGCCTGGCCTGGGCTCTGCCAATTCTACCTACACCAACCAGGGTGGGCATCTGACTCCCCGGGCCTCAGTCTCTCCCTCTGGAAAATGGGCACACAGTGAGTCCCTCCCTGCAGCGAAGTGGTAAAGGTTTGATGAGGTGACAGGCAAGAAGCCTAGGACCCGGCACACGGGAGGCTGCCCCAGCTGGCCCTGCTGGGTTTCTGATTTCCCGAGACGCCTCCTGGGGGCTGGATCCCCAGCTGGAGGAAGGATGAGGCCTGGCCCTGGAGGCCCTGGGAGGGCCTGGTCCCAGGACAATGCCGAGCATTGAGTTCATGCCAGCCCTGGTTTGGGGTTGGAAAAATAGAGTAATCTGGGCAGGACCGAGACAAAGACCTGGGGGCCGGGTTGGCCGAGGGGCGTCAGGTTACCCCCCACAGGCTGCAGCCACGCCAATGGCTTCTCCAGCAGCTCGAGGGGGGTGTTCTCCTTTCCCCAAAGATTATAATTAAGTGAGTGATCAGGGCCCCTCGCTGAGGTCTCGCGGGCAGGCGGGTTTCGTTACAGGAAGAGCTGCAGGTACGGGGGTTCACAGGCCTGCTGGGGCGTGGCAGCACCATAGTAATAATAGTGGCGGTGAGAACGGCCAGCCAGGCCCCTGGGGAGCAGGTCCGCTTGCACCTCACTCCTCCCCGAAGTCCCGAGAGGTGGGTCCTGGGTCATCCCCATTTCACGAAGGGTCAAACTGAGGCTCCAGGAGTCACTTTGGCGGCTGCCCCCTTCGTTTCTTCAGCAGGGTCTGGACTCACACGGGCCTCCGAGCCTCCTTGCCTCAGGCTTCCCCTCTGGAAATGAGGATTACCCAGTGCTGACCTCATTGGGAGTTATTATGAGAATCAAGTGACCGGGGGTGGAGGGAGGCCTCAGAAAATGTCTGTCCCCTCCTTCTGTTTACTGGGATGACAAGGGCCAGGCTCTGCCTCTGAGGAGTTTGTGCTCGCGACACCTGTTGACTACTCCCACCCCTTCCTCCCTTTGTGAAGGGCTCCGGCCTTCAGGACCCCCGGAGGGTAGGAGGATGAGGCTTCAAATGATTTCTGCCAGGGGAGATGGGCAGGGGGGACAACAGGTCAGAAGCCTGTGGAGGTTGGAGAGCACTGTCTGGGGAGCAGTGCAGGGACTCAGTTAGACTATGGGGTTTGAATTTCGGCTCCATCATGTCTTTGCTGTGTGACCTCAGGCAGGCTACTTGACCTCTCTGGTCTCAGACTCTTACCCACAGAATGAGAGTGTGAGAAGAAAACCTCCTGCAAAGGGTTGTTGTGAAAAGAACAGTGCCTGGCACATAATAATACTCAATACATATTGTTATTCGTAACCGCTTCCTACAGGAAGCCCACCTTGACTTCCTCTGGCTCTTGAGGCTGCCTGGGGCACCCTCCATCACAGGCTGCTGCCTCTTCCACGTGCCAGTCTCCCACCCTCACCCAGATGAGGGCTGCGTCCCCAGAGCCCAGCAAGAATCCAGCGCGGAGCAGCCACGGGAGGCCAGGTTTTGGGTGGATGGTATTGCTGAGCACCTGTATTATGTGCAAGCCTTTCACATGCAAGTCCTGACTTTAACATCTTTCTTCTCCCAGAATGTTGGCTTCACCAAGACTCGCCCATAGTAGGTGCCTAGGAAATACATGATGGAATTGTTGAGATGAATGAGTACTCAGAAGAAAGAGGGCTTTCTTTCTTCTGGGGGGGCCTCAGCAGGTCCAGCTCATGTGACAATAAGAGGAAAAACAACAGTAATAACTGTTACTATTTGCCATGCTCCAGGCTCCATGTTGAGTCATTTCGGTTCATCTGCCCAGCAGGCTAGTATTGTTAATGTTTCCATCTCCCAGCTGGGGAAACTGAGGCACAGAGAGATTAAAGTGGCTTACCCCAAGTCGCACAACAAGTGAGTGGCAGAGCCACTCTCAGACCCAAGACTGTCTGACAGAGGAGCCTGCCCTGAGACTAACAACATACCTGCTCCTACCTAGAGGGAAAGTACTGTTATTGTACCCATTTTCCAGTTCGGGAAACAGGGGCAAGATGGTCTACCCATGTCTGCACATAGAAACTGTGGCTGAGCAGGAGATGCCCGAGGGAGGGCCCTGGATGCCCAGGCTAGCACCCTGATGGAGGGGTAGGAGATCCCCAACCAAGCTGCCCCCTACCTGTCTCTGGCTGATACCCTGGCTTCTGTTTACCCAGCCCAACACCCAGAATGCTGCCCCTTCCGCTTGCCCAGGAATCTCAGGTGCCTTCACAATAGGATTCTCTGTCCCTGCAGCTGGTTTTCATTCAAGCCCTTTGTGCTAAAAAGAAAAAAAATGAAAAGAAAACTTGGCTCCAAGCCCCCCGCCCCTTCCCCCGCTTCCTACGGAGAGAGGAAGATCCCAGCCTCTTCTTTCCCTCATTCTGGGGCCCAGAGATGTCTGCGGCCTGCCAGAGGTCACACAGCAGGGTCGGAGCCTTAGACTCCTCATCCAGTGCTCTGCTCATGGCACCCCAGCTTCATGGCCAGTGGCACCCTCCCCACCCCTGCATTTGCTCTTTCTGGCTCTGTCCTCTAGGCCTGGGGGAGCAGAGGAAGTGGGACTAATGTTCCCTGAGGCTTCCTACATGCGGGGCACTCTGCCATCCCCAAACTCCTAGAATCTTCATTACAGCTCTGTGAGGTCCTGTCACCCCATTTCACAAATGAGGAAACCGAGGCACAGGGAGGTGAAGTGCCTAAGGTCACACAGATGGGATGTGGCAGAGCAGGGATTCGAACTTGCGTTCCCATGGCTCAGTTGCTGCCCCACCTGGCACCCTCTTGTAGGGAGGCCTGAGCCCTGGGGATGATGGGGGAACTAGAGGGAAGTGGGAGCCAGGGCAGGGCCAGGATCCTGGAGTGGAGCCCGAAAGGAACAATGGGTCCTCAGAGACGGTGGTGGCCCCGGGTGGGGTGTGAGTCGGAGCCAGGGGCCGCAGGGCTAGGCTGTGGGCCGGGAGACTCAGCACTCCTTTCCTCTCCTCTAGCTCCTGGGTCGGGACCTAGGGACACTCCTGACACCTTGACTCCCAAATCTGACAGACCCAGGGCTCTGGCGGGAGGTGGGTCAGCCACGGGGAGCAATAATGGCTAATCACCAGACTTCATGCTGCTCCGGGACGGTAGACCACACGCTGCAGCTAGGGCCTTCCTGGATCCTCACCACCAGCCTCGGAGGCGGGACTGTCGTAAATGCCCTTTTACACACATGGACAAGGAGGCCCGGAGAGGCCCTCGGCACTTGCCTAGGGCCGCACAGAGACAAAGAATTTTGTCAGGGGAAGTCCCTGGACTCTCTGAGGAATAGTGAGCTGCCTGTCCCAAGAGGCATGCAAGCAGAGGTGGAGGGAATGCAGTGAGGTCACAGTGGGGAGTTGGTGCTCCTTAACAGTGGCTCACTGAACATGGGGCCTGGGGAGCCAGGAGCTGGGGAGTGGATGAGGCCTCTTGGAGATTACAGGGGTCAGTGGTATGCCCAGGATTGGCAGTGTGCCTCCCATAGAGGAGGCACACCCTTCATGGAGCATCCGCTGTTTGCAGGCACAGGAACTCACCCCTGTGGAGCCTGCCATGCACCCAGGCCCTGTGCCTCGATGGTTCTGAGTGCTCACCACTTCTCAGCCAGTTTGCTGAGTGCCTCAGGGATCCTTGAGACTCATGACACCTTGGGACGGCCACCTGCCGTTCACATCCCTATTGGCAGATGAGCAGCCAAGGCTCAGAGAGGCCCAAGGACCTTCATGGGAGGTAATCAGCACAGCTGGATGCATGAGCCAGTCTGCCTCTGCTGTGTGGCCTTGGGCCACTACTGACTGCCTCTGGCCTCAGTTTCCCCATCTGTACATTAGGTGTAACTATCCATGGCATCCTAGACTTCTAGGTGAAGATCTGAGAGTCTGTAAGGTTACACTGTTTTTTCCCCCAGGAGTTTGCTGCCCCAAATGAAATCCTCTCTAAAAGACTCCTTTTTAGGGGCGCCTGGATGGCTCAGTTGGTTAAGCATCTGCCTTCGGCTCAGGTCATGATCCCAGGGTCCCCGGATCGAGCTTCGCATTGGGCTCCCTGCCCGGCGGGGAGTCTGCTTCTTCCTCTGTCTCTGCCTGCAGCTCCCCCTGCTTGTGCTCTCTCTCTGTCTCCCCCTCTGTCAAATGAATAAATAAAATCTTAAAAATAAATAAATAAAAGACTCTTTTTCAGCCTCCTCATTCCCACCCCCTCTCTACTTTCTCCCCTGTCTCAGGGTTCATTCCCAGTTTCCTTTTGTCCCAATTAGGCCGTCTTCCATGCCTGGAACAGTGAAGACATTGAATTAAATCTTAGAACAAGAAGTCGGGATATGGGGCTGTTCTGGGATCCACTATCTGGGTTCTAGGTTGGTATCTCTTCACTTTTCTTTTCTTCATGGGCCCCGGGGGCTGCTGTGGCACCGATGTCACATCCCACATAACCACATTTTAATTAGGAAGGGAAGGGGGTGGGCAGAAAAGAGATTTTTCTCATCCGAAATCTCACTCTTTTATCAAGCAGGACAATATTTCCTAAATGTCCCAGTAGACTTCCCTGTAACAATGTGACAATGGAGTCACATGTCCACCTTTAAGCCAGAAAAGAGTTCCCATGGCTGACTTAGATCAATCAGGACTCAGCCTCTCTGGTTGTCCCCAAAGAAATATGGCTCTGAGGGTGACGGGGCCACAGCCAGGCCGGCCACCAGTTCCAGTCCTTGCTGACATTCATTTTCCCTCTAGACTGCACCTGGATGTGCCTGGAAGTGCCGAACCTTCTCTGGCTTGTTCTCTTGGTGGTGAGCACTGTCTTCCCAGGCCTCCAGATGCCAGCTCTCTGGTTCTCCTCTTCCTCCCTGCCTGGTCCTCCTTGGGCCTCACAAATGGCCCTTGAGGTGAGGTGGAGCCCTCTCCTGCCTTCACCTGCCCATGCCTGGTGAGCCAGCTGCATGGGGTCCCTTGTTCCTGGACTGCCTGAGCCCGGCCTCTTCCTCCTCCAGAGACATGGGTGTCAGTTAACCAGCCATGCCCCACTCCGCTCCCCGACTCAGAGAATGGCGCTGCCACCCACCCAGCAGGTCTCGGACCCTGGAGCTGTTTTCCACTCTACCCTCTCCAACGCCATCAGCCTTACCTTCCAACCGTGTCAGAATCTGACCTGCCTCCCCTCCTCTGCCGCCATCCTTACCCCTCCCTGCGTCCGCCCTCACCACCTCCTGAGGGGTCCTGCTGGAGCCTCAGTCATTTACACTGCTGCCCTACTCAGAGCCCTCCTGTGGCTCCCACCTGCCTCCAGGAAAGCCAAGTCCTCCCCATCTCAGGGGACCCTGCAGGATGGGCCCCTCTCCTCCCCGCCCCTCTACCCTCCCTTCTGGCCGTGCTGCCGTTCACTCCTTAAACAACACCCCACAATTTCCCCCCGCACTTTCCCCACCTTTGCTCTTGTTGTTCCCTCTGCTTGGAACACTGTTCTTCTGGATCTTTCCATGACCTGCCCCCTCTCCTCACTTGGGCCTGTGCTCTGCAGAGAGGCCTCCCAGACCAGCCCCTACTGCAGCCCTTCCCTCATTCTCCATTCTGGCCCTCATTCATTTTTCTGCTGCGCACTTGTCATCCTCTATTTATGTGTTCATTTGCTCAGTGTCGTGTGCCCACCCTGAAGGTGAGCTCTAGCAAGGAGCTAGAGTCTTATTCAGCACAGGGCCTGGCCCACAGGTGGTGCACAAAACACTGTGCTTGGCGACAGTCTTGGCAAGATAACCTCCCAGAGATGGCCATGGACACTATGTCTGGGTCTGGAGGTAAGTCCTGGCTGGGGGTCCAGGGTGCTGCCCGGACCTCAGGGCAGGGGAGGGTCCCAGGCCGTGGGGAGAGGATCTCTGAACCTCCACCTTGTCCAGAACAGAGGGCAACAGGGCCTTCAGGAGCCCGGAGGTGATACTGGGCAGGAATGGACTGTAGGAATTTTCAGGCCACCTTCAGTGCTCCCTGTGGGGACATCTTGTCCGATGGTTTAATTTTTTTCTTTTTTTCTGAGCGGTGGTACCCATTGTTCAACAGAAGATCCCAGTGCAGCGGCCCACGTCTCCCAAGTGCAGGCTCTAAAGCTGGTTTGTAAGGTGGAAATCGACCACGGCCAAGTTCCCCTTGGGGATTCCACAGGAAGGACACAGCCCTCCCCAACCGAGGCGGATGTACGGTTTCCATAAATTCAGCCCACCAATCCCTCCTGCGTTGGGTCCCGCCCAGGGAAGGCCTGGCTTGTGTTCTGGGGGCCACGGTGTGGAAACAGGATTGCATCTGAGCAGACTCAGACTGTGGGGGAACCGCTAACCCATACCTCCCTCTCCTGGCATATCCACCATCAATCGGCTCTTTTCTCTCTGAGGCTGTCTTTTAATTTTTTCCTGAGCATGTATAACTGAATTCCTGTCAAAGTACCTAAGTTGTGACTGCCCTGAGTATAACATAATTAAGGGGGGGCTGCTATTCTAGTTGATATCGGGGATGGGGCTTCCTGGCCTTGACCTCTTCTCCAGGGTGGCCCCAAGACCCATCCTTAGAATACCAGGCTCAGGGGAACTCAGCCCATGATCGAGGTCCATGTCTCTGGTTTCCATCCAGGAAAATAAGGCTGTGAGAGGAGAGGGAGGTCGTGCTTTGGGGACAAGGAGCAGGGTGGCTGAAGCAGCCATCCTGGGGGAGGGGGTCTGGGCAGGTAGGGGTGGCACAGGGCCCAAGGCCAGAGCAGGATGTGAGAGGGGGCGTCTGGGGGCGTGATGTGTCCATTGCGCTATTCATTCTGTGTTTATCATTCATTCATTCAGCAAATGTTAATGAAGCACCTACTCTGTGCCAGGTGCTGGGGAGGTGATGATCCCTGCCGACAAGCTGCTCATAGTCCACTATGGGGGATGGATTTTAGCCAAATCACTCTCAGAAATGGCAATTTGTGACTGAGAAGTACAAAATGACAAGGGCCTACAATGGGCAGGAGGGCTGATGTGACTGGGGAGGTCAGAAAGACTTCCTAGAAGCTGCCGAGCTGAGAACTGAAGGGTGATAGAGGCCAAGTAGATGAGAAAGGAAGGAACAAATGTTCCAGCAAGTGGGCACAGCAAGTGCAAAGGCCCTATGATGGGACAGAACAGAGGAGTAGGTGAATCTAAAAGACCCTGGAGCTGGAGCTGTGAGGTGAGGGGTGAGTGGGGAGTAGGGAAGGCTGAGGGCTGGGCTGGACAGGCTCCACAGAGGGAGAGCAGCCTGGTCTTATGCTGAGAGCAACGGAGAGCCTTGGGAAAGTCTGAGCAAGGAGATGCGGTCACGAGGCACCTCTGCCTGCCTCTGCCTTCTCACCTGACTACCTGGCATGCCCTGGCTCAGCATCTTTCATGAATGGTCTCTTTGAATCTCCACCACTTCTGAAGACCAGCTTTTGAAGGTGCCAGGAGTTGAGCCCACTTGTCAGATGAGGAAACTGAGTCTCTGGATCTTCTCACGGCCCCACCCACTTCCTCCTGCCCAGAGAAAAGAGGAACGGGGGACCGATGCCCCATAGTCAGCTGGGAAGAGTCTGGGTTGGGAATGGGGAGGGTGAGGCCCTCAGAGGCCGGTGCCTGGGATGGGCAGGGGCCCTGCTTCCGTTGAACCACAGCCCTGTGGCATGCCCCAAAAGGGAAGTAGAGGCTGCCTGTCCTCATCCCCTGAACCCCAGGGAGGGGGTAGGGATTCCCTGGGGAGGCATGACAGACTGGGATCTTGAAGAACTTTCTGGTCAGCTGAACCCAGCTGGGTGACCTTGTGATCGAGCCTCATTAGCTGGGCTTCCTCCTCCTCTTCCTTCCAACTAGAGGATCAGAACCTCTCTCTTGCTTGTTCTCAGGATTAGCACATGGTGGGCCTCACCGAATGGCTGGCCGAAGGTTGTTGGTTGAATGCACTAAAGGTGTTTTTCTTCCTGAAGGGAGTAGCCAACTAGATAAAGAACCCATGTATTTGACCTTCAACAAATATTTATTGAGCACCCACTGGGTGCCAGGCCTTGTCCCGGTGTTGCGGAGACAGCAATGAACAAACCAGACATACATGCCTGCAGACGCCCCACCATCCTGCCTGCCCTGTGGCAGACATCACGAATCGATCATCTTTCCCACTGATACCAGAATTCTCGCCAGCAGCGTGCGCAGGCTGGGACCTGGCACCCGAGGGGGACCGACCTGTCATTCCCGGGGAAGGACTGCGAATATGGCCTCGGAAGATTCCAGTGAGAACCCCCTACATGACTGAAGCCGTTTCCTCTCAGTCTCTTTCAACAAACATCTATTGAGCACCTACTGTGTGCCAGGTGCTAGGGACATAGCGGTGACCAGGGTGGACATGATGTTTGCCCTTGTGGGGCTGGCATTCCTGTGAGAGAGAGAGACAAACGTACAAGTAAGGAGGTCCTTCCGGACACGGATACATGTTATAGAGACATAAGCAGAGGGGTCCAGTGGGGGGTAACAGGGGAACCCCCCTGGCAGGAGCTGGGGGGTGGTCTGAGAGGAGGTGGCATTTATGGAGACCTGACTAATTGAGACGCGGCCACCAAGGGAAAAGGGGGGGAACTTTACAGGTGGAGGGAACAGCAAGCAAAGGTCCAGAGGTGGGAATCCGGGTGGACTCATTTTAGGAACAGGAAGATGTTTATATTTCTGGGGAGGTGAGTGATGGGAAAAGAAGGAGGTGGTGTTGGTGGGGGCAGGAGCCAGATGTCCAGGGCTGGGCCAGGCACGGTCATGTGGATTTTATCCTAAATGTGATGGGAGGTCACCGGGGGGTTGAATCAGGGGAGTGACTTGGTCAGGGTTACACTTTTGATCCCTCCGGCTGCCACATGGGGAGGTTGTGGTGGGGACAAGGGTGAAGCAGGGAGAGCGGCTTGGAAACAACTGCGGGTTTCCAGGTGAGCGGCGATGGTGGCTTGGACCAGGATGGGGGCAGTGAAGCAGAGCTGGATGGTCAGGGGCTGGCGGGAGGCCTAGCCCTCTGCATTCAGTTTCATTTTTCCTTTCACACGATCCCCCCCCCCCCCCCGTGGGGCTCTGTGTCACTGGATTTTCCCTGGAGCTGCTGGTGGAGCCCCCAGCGTGCCGGGAACCTGGCCTGTCCCCCTCCTGGCTCCCTCCCCGCCCCAGCCTGGACCCAGCCTCTTCTCAGTTACTTAGTTACTCTGCCACTGTGGTCCCCCCAGTATGCTGCTTCTGCCTTATGGGCTGTTCATATACCACTTGGCAACCCTGCTGGGGAGATGCCTTCTTCAGATCAGGTTTGTCCCCAAGGCGGGGGCCTTGAGAGTCTGGGCAGGCAGGAGTAGATTTGTTTCCTGATTCTAGAGACCTATCTGAAGGTAGCTTGCCAGAAGGCAGCCTCTTTCTTGGGAGTGTTTCTCTGATCCAGCCTGGTGCTGGGCTGGAGCAGGCAGATATACTCTCCTTACTTACTCGGGTCGCAGGTGCTTGATTGGACAGTGGCTGGAGAGCTATCTTGAGCAGGGTTCTGGACTCCTCGGAGGGAGAATCATAATTGATTAGTAATGCCTGCTGTGGGCCCAGGACTGTGGATAGGAGATCACATTGGCTTCATCGTTGTGTCTCCAGCATGCACTGGGTCCTCAGAGCTGTCCTCCCCCATCGTGCCCCTAAATCTTCAAGTATAATAGATGCTGCTTGAAAACAGCCTATGGCTTTGGGTTCTTCATCAGTCAAATGGGCATGGTGATGACATACCCCCAAGGGGCTGGGAGGCTTGGAGGAACGGCTTCCCTGTTCTCCAGCAGGGCCTGGACTCAGAGGCCCTGAGCTGCATTGTCCACAGTCACGCAGCTGGGAGATGGCAGAGGTGGGATTTGAACTCTGGGCCCCTGCATCAGGGACAGTGGGTAGAACAGTTGGGCCGGGGAGCGGAAGGCACTGCCCGGATCTCCCTGTGACCCCGGACACCACTTCTCCTTTCTATCCAGTGCACTCAGCACACAGGAAGCCTGGCTGGGGCCTCCCTTGCCCATCCTGTCTGCAGTGGGTGGACATGGGGTCCTGGCGTCACCCGCCACCACCCCGGGCCTCCCTCTTCCTGTCTTGTGCAAGACTAGGCGTCCCCTGCGTGGAATGGGCAGGCGGCTCCGGCGGATGGGTGGACGGGTGGATAGGGGCCTCTCAGGCAGGGTCACTGCCCGCAGTTACCGCTAGCAGGCCTGGCCCAGGCCCCGGCCCCTTCCTCCTCCTCCTCTGTTTCTCCCAAGTTCAGCAGCCTTAAGCAAGAGGCTGGGGGACCCAGGAAATTGGGGAGGTCACTCAGCCAGCATCGTGTCCCTGTTGGGGGACGGCCTGGGCTCGGGCCCTAAGCAACGATCAATCACAACTCTAATGACAAGGCTCCCATTTACCGCACACCTTCTGGGCGCCAGGCATGACCTCCTCTAAACACCGACATTTACGTAAGCACCTGCTAGTTGCCCTGTGCTGTTCTAAGCCCTTTAGATCTAGTGTCCCAGCGAATCCCCACAAAAATCTTGGGAGGTAGTTTTTTGTTGTTGTATTGTTTTAATGATCCCTTTCTTCAGCGGAGGACACTGAGGCTCTGAGAGGCGGAGGGGCCGGCCCGTAGTCACACAGCTCAGCCGCGTCCTGCGGGTCATCGTCTGTGACCCAGGGCCAGTACCGTTCCAGAAGTCAGGCGGCCCAGAAGGGAGGTCCATTCAGCCACTCTCCCACCGAGCAGCCCGTGGCATGGGGGTGGACCCTCTGGTCCTCAGTTTTCCCATCTGTACCAGCTCTGGTTTCTCAGGCTTCTGTTTTTGGGTCAGAAGCAGCGTGGGAAGAGAGAGGGACGGAAGATGCCTCTGGGATGGTCACAGTACCAGGTCCTCTCTGCGTCCACCTGGGAGGGCACACTTGGGGCTGTGATCCTGAGTCACTCAGGCTGCAGAGTGTGGGGCAGACGTGAGAGACACTAGCCAGGGGAGGTGGGAACGGGCACGTAGATGCGCTGGGACAATGCAGACGCATGTTCTATTCCTTCTCCCAGAGGTTCCAGGATGCCGAGCCCACAGAGGCGACCTATTCACCTCCCTTCCTGTCTCACTTCCTCATTCCCCACTGGTGTTTCTGGGATCACCTCCCAAATAGAACGCTTGTGCCCCAAGCCTTGTCTTTGCCCACCTAAGCCAGCATCTGTACTGCATGGGGGTTAAGAGCTTTGGAATTAGACAGACCTGAGTTTAAATCCTGGCACTGCCACTGCCTTGTCTGTGACCTTGGGAACCTGCCCCTTCTCTTAGAACCTCAGTTCCTCCATCTGTGAAACAGGAACTTAGAATCGGAGAACCAAGTGATGATGAGATGGATGGGGAGTTTGGCGTCATGGGGGCTGGAGCCGAGTTCCCAGCTGTGAGTCCCGTGAGGGATGCTGGGTGCCATCTCTGAAGGCTTCGGGGCAGGCGGGGGGCGAGCAGCCGGAGTCCAGTGGTAGGGTAGGCAGGGGAAGAGGGCAAAAGGGAACAGGCTGGACGCAGATGTGGAGGGAAGAGCTGGCCATGAGTCCTCCTCAGCCCTGTTTGGCTGGCAGGGGAGGCACATACAACCTTGTTCCGGTCCCAACCTCCTCCCCTCTAGGATTCTAGGGAGTCTGGCGGATGCTCAGAGCAGAGCAAAGAACAGTGAGTTTGCTCACTCTGGGCTGAGGTTGGGCTGGTCATGGGAGCTCTGTCTGCAGGGCTCTCACAGGTCGACAGCACCTCATTTCTGGGGTCCTAGATTCTGGGGCCATCTGACCATGGGACCCCCTTCACTGATACTGTGCTTGAGGCAGGGGTGCGGGGGACTAGGTGCCCCTCTTTTACCCCGAGTGGGACCTCATGCCCAGAAGAGCCCCCTGCCCCCACCACAAACCTGGGATCTTCCCCACTACGGTGATGGCAGCCCCAGCCACTTGGCTGCCCAGGCTCCAGACCTGGGTATCCCTCTGCTGCCCCATGGCCGGGCCATCAGCGAGCTCATCCAAGTGTCCAAGGGTCCACCTCCACTGTCCCACCCTGGGCCAGCACTGCCTTCTCCCATTGGGACCTTTGCAGTCTTCTCTTCATCTCCCTGCCTCCGCTCTTGCCCTTCTAAACCAGAGGGATTCCCTTAGAACCCAAGACAGATCCTGTCCCTCCCCTGCTCAGAACCTTCATGGTTCCCAGTGCACTCAGAGTGGAAGCCAAAGTCCTCACAGCAGCCCACAAAGCTCTGGGGGATCACCTCCCCTGTCCTGAAGCCCTTTCTAACTTCACTCCCTCCTCCTACCACAGCCCACCCATTCTCTCCCCTTTTCTGCTCAGCTGCAGCCTCACTGGCCCCCGGCCTATGGCTGAACATAACTGTATGCTGCTGCCTCAGGGCCTTTGCACTTGCTGTCCCCTCTGGACTGGAGAACACTCTCCCCTCAGCTCTCCCCATGAAGTGAGTCGGGCCTTGGTTCCAAAGTCACCCCTCAGAGAGGCCCTCCCTGGCTAGCCCTCCCTTCCGTCGGCTCATGCTGTTTCATCTTCTTCCTAGGACTTACAGCCTACTCTAAAAATTGCTCTGCTTATTTATCTGACTTCTTGACTGGTTTCTTCCACTGGAATGTCACCATCGCACGGGTGGGGAGTTTTGTCTGTGCTGTTCATTGCTCTACATCCCGCTCCCAGCGCGGTGTCTGTACAGAGCAGGTCCCAGTAAACACTTGGGAATGAATGAATGAAGGACAGATGAGGGGGCTGAGACCCAGAGAAAGCCCCAGGGCACTCACATTCTAGAACTTTCTCCTGACTCTCCCCGGTCTCTGGAGCAGTTCGTTGGCAGCCCAGTTTGGGGTCCTGGGTACTAATCTCGACGCCTGCATGCCTTGGCTTCTGCTGTGGGGCTGTCAGCAGGTCTGCTTCCTCATCTGCAGGATGGGTCACGTGGACATCCCAGCAGCACAGGTTTGGGCTGCCAAGGGGATGGGATGGTGTGTGGTGAGGGCTCAGCATGAAATAGGTGCTCAGTAAATGGGGGTGGCTGTGGGGGAGGCTCTGGCTTGGGGTCCCCTCCCCCTCTGCTCCAGGGCCTGTAATTACCACTTACCCTGGTCAGTGGGCCCAAGAGATTCCATGTGTGGGCAGGGCTGTGGCCGGGGTGCTTGCCCGGCCACTGGTGGGTCCCACGGGCACTGTCCGACCCCTGGGCCTCATGGCTGACATTCCAGGCACGTTTCCCAGCCCTGGGGCTGCCACAGGCCCATACAGGGTGGGGGTGGGGGGTCGTAGGCTTCAGGCTGGACAAACCAGTCAGCCTCCTGGGCTGGGCTGCGTGACCACCAACTTCCTGCTGGGCCTCCTGAGGCCCACAGGGGCCTCCAAGTCTTTCCGTCTGCATCCACTGCCACCATTGCCTCCTGCCCACCGTGGCACAGAAGCTTCCATCGAGGCCGCCCCGCCAGAAATTCCCTCCTCACATTCAGCCAGAGGGGTCCTTTAAAACTGTGGCTCAGCCGTGTTATTCTCCTGCTGAATTGTACCCCGAGTGCTTTGAGAATCAGTCCTCAAGTTCTTCCCTTGACTCACAAGGTCCCCCATCATCTGACCTCCTCTTCCTCCTCCTCCTCACTCACCCTTCCAGCTATACTGACTTCCTCGGGGTCTCTGAAACAGTCCAAGCTCATGCTGCCTCATGGCCTTTGCATGGGCTGTTCCCTCTGTCTGGAGCACTCTTCACCCAAGTGTCCACAGGGCCCCCTCTGTCCCTTTCTTCAGGTTTCTGCTCAAAATCCCATCTGCTCCGCTCCTGAAAGTTTCCGAGGTGTCCTCTGCTCAAATCTTCATATGGAGCCTCCTCTGACCCCCCACTTCTATCCCCCACCTAGTATTGCACCCCCCCTTTTCTGCTTTATGTTCCCCTGGGATGCTCATCACCATCTGACAACTGTGGATTTTACTTATCCACA
The DNA here is from genome assembly GCF_002201575.2 of Neomonachus schauinslandi. Taxonomy (NCBI): domain Eukaryota; kingdom Metazoa; phylum Chordata; class Mammalia; order Carnivora; family Phocidae; genus Neomonachus; species Neomonachus schauinslandi. The sequence continues at coordinate 127,165,701 of NC_058412.1, forward strand.
AGGTCATGAGATTTTTGTCTGCTTTGGGGCGCCCAGGTGGCTCAGTTGGTGAAGCGTCCGACTCTTGATTTCGGCTCAGGTCATGATCTTGTGGTCGTTGAGATCGAGCCCTGGTCAGGCACCGGGCTCAGCGGGGAGTCCGCTGGAGATTCTCTCTCTCTCCCTCTGCCCCTCCCTCCGCTTGCGCCTCTCTCTCTTTCTCTCTCAAATAAATAAATAAATCTTAAAAGTAAAAAAATACGAGTTTCGTCTCCTTTGTTCTCTGTTGTAGCTCCAGCGCCCAGCACGGTGCCCAGAACGTAATCCGTGCTCAACAAACATTTGCTGGATGACCGAACAAACAACTCTACGAGTTCTTGGCAGATAAGGACACAGAGGTCCCTCGGGGTAGGTGACCAGCCCAAGGCCACACAGCTAGTCTGAGATTGAGCCAGGAGAGGAGATGAGCTTGGGTTTGTGAGATCCTGGAGCTGGCACCTCGGAAACTTTCAGGAGCGGAGCAGATGGGACCGAGGCCCTAGCAGTGAATCCTGATGATTCTGTCGCCCTGCCAGCCCCAGGGCCAGGCAGTACACGGGCTGATCCAGGAGTCCCGGCCTGCCTGCCCAGGCATTCCAGGCTCTGACCCAGGTTCCGAGCTTTCTATTTTGAGCCTCCTAGTCCTGAGGACTGTGTGTTCCCAGCAGGCGGCGCGGGCCAGAGGCTGAGCCGGGGTGTGGCTGTCACCCTAACTAGGGCCTTGCCGGTGGGTGCTGGAGCTGGGGCCCTGCCAGGGAGCCCAAGGACCTAGATCCCTCGGTCCTTAGCCTGTTGTCTGCTGAGGCCTCTGGCACAAGCCTCGTTCTCTGCCTGATGGTCCCGCACTCAAGCCCCTGCCCTGGTATCTCGCTGGAGTGCTATTGACTCATCCCACCTTGGATTATATGCTTCTGGTTGTGCCCAGGACTTCGGGGCCCATTCAAATTCTGGCTCCGCCCCTTTCAAGAAGTGACCTTGGGCAAGTCACTTCACCTCTCTGAGTCTACTTCCTCACCTGGGAAATGGGGACAAGAAGAGGACCTGTGTCCTGGATTGCTGGGGACATTCTGTGTGATAAATCTGGTGAAAGTGCCCCGTACTCAGCAAGTATGTGATAAGGAGCCCCCTTCCGGGGGACGTTTCCTCCCCATGTGCCCTGATTTCTTTCCGCCACTGCCCCTCTCTCTACCTGGTGCATGTGCATTAATTGTCAGTTGCTTGTCTGTCTCTCCCTCTAGAATGTCAGCTCCACCAGGGGAGGGGCTTTTGTTTGCCTTTTTCACTTATCTGTGTCCCCTGGGCCCATCACAGCACCTGGCACACAGTAGGGGCTCAATAAATCTTTGGTGGAGAACGAAGACATGAATAATGACCCCTTGGGGAACACAGGCCCTGACCTCAGAAAGTGTGTCCTCACTACCCCCTCAGCCCCAGGGGGGGCACCTAGCATTCTAGGGTGCTTGTTGGTTACAGACACCAGCCCCCCCATGCCCCCTGCTCCGTCTCCTCTGGCAGCCAAGGGCGCTGTGCGAGTGCCATCAACCTTGCCTCACAGATGGGGAGAGGGAGTCACCTGTCTAATGTCACCCGGTGGGCAGCCCCTGAGCCAGGATTCCAGCCCAGTACTGTCTGCGGGAAGGCTCAGTCTTTCCCTGGAGGGAGCTGGTAGTGATGGAGAGGGTGATGGGGTCAGTGATGAGGTCCTGGGGGAAGGAGGGCTAGGAAAGGAGTCAGCCCCTCCCGAGTTCCGTCTCTCTTTGTGTCTCCCTGGATCCCTTTGTCCCTGTCTTTGTCCCATCTCTCTCTGACTCTGTGTCTCTCTCCCGGTCTTGTGTATTTGACCCACTGCAGCATACCCCTGGCTTGGAGGTTGAGATGTTGGTGACTCAGCTACCTCTGGCCTCCCCTAGCCCCAGCATCATGGTCAGTGGCTGCTAAGCATGGAGGGGGCGCTCCCCTGACAGCCCCGCCCGTTGCCTGCTCTACCTCTTTGAGGGCAGCCTTCCCAAATTAATTAACTCAATAGTTTATTTCCCCAATGCTGGGGACACCTTGGGCAAATTCCTTCACTCTCAGCTCTGTAAACAGGGCTCCGGTGGGATCTACCCCTTTAGGATGTTGCGGGAAAGAAATGAGTCTGTGAAAGGAAGAGCTTGGCTTGGCCCCAAGCACGGCAGGTACTCAATACACGTGCTCATGGATTCATTCAAGGGTCCCCGAGATGCTCCCCGAGGCCTCCCCCAGGCCAGCCTGGTGCTGGGGGGAGGGAAGGTGAGGGGGGGCACAGGTGCCAAAAACACAGTCCTTGTCCTCATCTAAATGCTGGAGACTTTCAAATGCATCTCTCCAACCTGGACATCTCCCCTGACTCCAGACCCGAGTCTCACCCACAAAAACCCCTGATCCTCTCCCAAAACTATTCCCGTCTCAGTTACTGGCTCCCCCATCCTCCAGGTGTACCCCCAAACCTGGGAGTCATCCTTGACCCTTTGTTCTCACTTGCCCCCACATCTGATTGCTCACCACATGCTATTACACCCCCCTCCCTCCCAACCCTGTCTCCACTGCCCTGCGCTGGCCCAGGCCACCAGCCTGGGGGCCTCATGCCTACAGTTTGTTCTCCACACACAGCCAGAGGGGATGATCCCCTTAGACCTAAGTCAGATCCTGTCCCTCCCCTGCTCAGAGACCTCCCAGGGCTCCCGCCTTGCTCAGAGTAAAAGCCAAAGTCACCCCCATGGTCCTCAAGGCCCTGTGTAATCCCCTCCCCCAGCAAACCCTATACCTCTCTGATGACTTCATCTCCTCCCACCCTCCCCCTTGCTATTCCTTTCCAACCCAATGGCCTCCTTGCTGTTCCTCTAATAAGCCTCAGACCTTTCTACCCCGGGGCCTTTGCACATGCTATTCCCTGTGCTTGGAAACCTCACCTACCATGTATTCACATGACTCACTCCGTCACCCCCTTCAGGTCTCAGCGTGGATGCCACCCCTCAGAGCAGCCTTCTCTGAGCCCCCTTCCCTTGCCAGCATCAATATCTTCCACCTCCTTTATACTGTCTCTCTCTGCACCCTGATCCTGCTCTGTTTGTCCTTTATGAGTGGAGGAGATTGCCCAGGGGAAAGGTACTCCCAAGAAGGGGATAGCACGTGCAAAAGCCTGGGACTGTGAGCAGTGAGGGGGTTCAGGGTGGTGGCAGAGGAGAGGTTGGTGAAGACAGGACAGCGGGCTGAGCTCCAGGATAAAGCACTGTCCTGCAGTCAGTAGGCTGGGGTCATCCTGGTTCTGTTACTCCCTGGCTGTGTGACTTCAGGAAGCCCTGTCCCTCTGTGCACCCAAGAATCTTCAACTCCTAGTGGAGACCACCTAAGTGGACCCATTATTTGACAGATGGGGAAACCAAGGCTGCAAAACTTCTATGACCTAGTTAAAGGTCAACCCAGGCATAGGGATAAACCAGGGATTGTTAGCAGTCACTCACAATTTAGCGTGAATGAGTTCCCTGGGTTCTTGGCTACCCAGTGCCCTCTAGACCTCAGAGGGCCTGGGAGGCAGGATGAGTGCAGGGCTGAGGCTCCCAGAGTTGGGCAGAGAAAGCAGGAGGGCCAGGCTGGTGAGGATAGGATGTAAGTTTGTTGGGATACACAATCACCACATATGTGGTTATGACGCGGGCAGGTGACACAGGCTGCCTGGGAGTCACCCCTGGGCCACGCAGCCTTGTCACATAAACTTCCCCCTCTACGCACAGCCTGACTTGTACTCTGCTCCCTGAGCTGCCATTTCCTGACAGTGTGACTCTGGGCAAGTCACTTCCCCCTCTCTGAGCCTCAATTTCCTCTTCTCTAAGGGGAGATAGTGGAAGTACCCGCCCTGCTGGCTGTTGGGAGGGTTCACCCCATCCCTGCCACACTGACCCACTTGCTATCCCTCAAATGTGCCAGGCATGCTCCTACCCCAGGGCCTTTGCACTTCCCATCCTCAGTGCCTGCTATACCTTCCCAAAGGTGGCTTGCTCTCACTCCTCCTTTAGGTCTCTGCGCAAACGTCACAGCTCAGTGAGGCTTCCTCTGACCCCAGACACCCCCTTCCTCTCTTAGTTTGTCTCTGTAGCTTTTTTTTTTTTTAAGATTTTATTTATTTATTTGAGAGAGAGAATGAGAGAGAGCACATGAGAGGGGGAAGGGTCAGAGAGAGAAGCAGACTCCCTGCCGAGCAGGGAGCTCGATGAGGGACTCGATCCCGGGACTCCAGGATCATGACCTGAGCCTAAGGCAGTCGCTTAACCAACTGAGCCACCCAGGCGCCCGTCTCTGTAGCTTTTACCACTACCTGAGGCATCATGGTTTTGCTTCTTTGTCTACCTCCCCAAGGACGGCAGCTCCATTTTTGTCCCTCATGATCATTGTTACGTTCCTATCCCCCAGCATGGCACCTGGCGCAAGAAGGTGCTCACTAAAGACTTGCAGGGTGGCTGAATGAATGAATGAACAACTGTCAAGCGCTCAGCACCATGCAGGGCCATGCTAAGCACTCCCTCCCCAATGTGGTGAACAGTGTTATTCTTGGCAGTGGCTTCCCAATGCCCCTTCACTCCCAGCTGCCTTAAATCCTGCTCTCACCAGCCCTGCGCTCTCGCTTTGTCCCCCCAGTCCAGCTCCCCGCTGCCGGCACCATCTCGTCCCTGGGTCAGGGCAACCTCTGGGGAGCCACAGGGCTGTGGGGCGGGCTCCCCCAGGCTCTACCTCTGGCTCTTCTTACATCCCCCCCCCAAGGGGGGGGCAGGGGCTTATGGGAAATGGGCAGAGCCATGCTTTGAGGCTCCCCTGGGTCAGACCCACCGAGCTCCTGGGCCTTCCTTCGACGTGGCCTGATGTGACCCTGCTATTGCACAAATGGGACAGTGAGACTAGAGAGGGGCAGCCGTGCTTGGCGGCTCGCCTTCGGGGCTCCCGAGGCGTCCAGGGCAGCTCCCAGAACAGGCCTGGGACTCAGGCGCCTGTTTTCCAGATGGCAAGACTGACTCTCGTAGAGGCTTTGAGACCAGGTTTGAATCTCATCCTCCCACTTCCTGGCCGTGTGATCTGAGGCTTGTCCCTCGGTCCCTCTGAGTGACAGTTTCCTTGTCTGTAGAATGGCGCGCTCATGGTTTCCAGCTCACGGGGGTGTTTGGGAGGACAAGACCAGCCATCTGGCCGGCATCTCGGGTCTGCGGCCCCTTCCCTGGGCCTCAGGTGTCCCGGCTCCGGAGCCCCCTGGGCCCGGGCCACTCTGGGCCTGGCGCTGGGCCTCATGGTTGGGGTAATCCACAGCCCCAGGAGGCCGCCACCGCTGCTGCTGGTTTAGTTTTTCCCTCCCCGACTTCTCCCCTCCTCATCCTGGCCTCCCTTCTCCAGAGCCAGCTTGTTTTTGTTTTCTGTTTTTACGGCTCCATAAATGAGTCACGAGCCTGATTTGATTTAATTTCGTTGTAACTGTTATCTTTTCAAGCTTGTTTTTTTCCACTCAGTTACTCACGAGACCACAAAACCTAAACAGGACGGGGCCTTCCCCAGCTTGCTGCCCAGCACCCACGGCACGGCCTCCTGGGCCTCGGGGGCTCGGGGCCAGGGTCAGCAGCTCCTGGAGGACTGAGGTGGGGTCCGGGGGGCTTCTGGGGGGTAGACGCTCAGTGTGCTGGGCAGGGCTGGGGGTCTTGAGTCCCGGGGCGGTAGCCCTGATCCGTGTGCTGTGTGACCCTGGAAGTGTTGTTTAAGCTCTCTGGGCCCGATTCCTCCTTGGCTAGCTTTAGAACAGAAACTCAGACATCTCCGGGTCGGGAGGTGACATGTTGAGTGAGGTGGGCTGGGTGGCGACTGCCATGAACTGGAGAGAATAGGCCCTTCTCAGGGGACAGCTGCCTCTTGGCCGGCACTCGGCCCAGATCTTTCAATTTATCAAGAGAAGCCAGAAATCTGAGGTCGCATGTGAAAGTCCTGATTTTTAAATGTTGGCCAACGAATCAAATTAAAAATAACAAACAACCCAACTCTGTGGACACGTCTGGTTTAGAAGGTTCTAGAAGAGTCAGCCCTGCCCACACTCCAGCTGTGGCTGGAGTTCCTACTCCCTCCACACCTTTGCCAAGCAGCTCCCTCTGCCTGGAACACTCTCCCCTCTTCCTCACCTCATAGTTCTGGATGGTGAGTGTGTCCCTGCTCTCCCATAGCCCCCCGGGTGCCCCTGGTCACCGTGGGGCTGGGGATCACGCTTTCAGTCATCTCTCCCACCGACAAGCAGCTCAGGAGGACCACATTAGGAGCCAGTGAGGGGCTAAGGAATGGGGGCTGGGGGGGGGGGAGAGGCAGGACCCTGGCCAGAGGGAAGGAGGGGTTGAGGGCTGCTCCTCCAGGCATGAGTAAGGCCATGTGACCGGTATGCACCAATCAGGCGCATCCATGCCACTTTATGAATCAGAAGTTGGAAATGTTGGGGGTGGGGCGCAGGAGTCCATTCTGGGGTGGGTGGGGCCACAGCTTCCTCTACTTTCCAGGCGCTGCAGTGGGCGGGCCCGTTCTAGGGACAGTGACCAGGGCCCAGTGGTAGTCGCAGGGCAGACTGAATAATTTTGCAGAGATGCCTCTCTCTGTGATTATTTAGGGTTGGTCAAATGCAATGAAAAGGACATTGCACTCTGCTGTCATGCAATTTTGTTTAAATATATTTAAACACAGCAACACTCGATTGACTTTGTTCATCCTAAGAATTTGCATAGTTGTATGTGAGGAGAAGAGAAAATCAATATATCTTTCACCTATTTTTTTAGACATTGCAAAATAGGGTCCTCGTCAAATTTCTCTCAGGTGGATCTTTATTTTGAAGTTTTGGCGCCAATTCTGGATGAATTCACTTTATGTGGCTTTTTTACTGGGCCAAATTGTCTACCTTTGTTTTCTGAGCTTCTGTGTGAGTTCTCCAGAATTTCCCGCCCCTACACCGCCAGGCACAGCTCATGTTCTTTGAGGGGTACTAGGATCTCCAATGCTGGGAAGCCCTGGGATGTCTCCCAAGCTGGGGCCCATCATCCATCACCCCCACCGGTGGCCTCAGCCTTCCAACCTTCTGGCCTAGCCCCTGCCTCCCCTTTTGTCTTGCCCTCTGGCCTTTCTCTCTCCAAGCCAGGACCTGGGTGACCCTCAGCAGTGCATCAGCCTGGAATAGAACCTTGGTGGATGCTCAAGGTCATGGAGTCCTGGAAACAGAGAATTCTTCCCTCCAGGACAAAGGAATCCTGGCTTTCAGTCAACCAAGCCCCTGCAATTCTAACATTCGAATGCATGGGAGGCCTGGTAGACCCAGACCCCTTGGTAGATATTTATTGAGCATCTATTATGTGCCAAGCACATCAGGGGACAAAACAAGCAAACTCCCTGCCTTTGTGGCACTTACATTTTAGCAGGGGAGACAATCAAGAAACAAATGAGTAAAAGAGCGTATGGGATGGTGAAATCAGCGAAGGGGGCGAAGGGGGACGAGGAGTATAGGGGCTGCAGTGTCACATGGCCCGTCACAGAAGGAACAGGAGGCTGGAGGAAAGTGAGGGGACCGGTCCTGCAGACATCTGGGGCAGAGTGTTCCAGATGGTGGGAAGAGCAGATGCAAACGCCCTGAGGTGGGAAAAATTTTGCATTGTTGGGGAAAGATAAGAAAAGCAATCTGGCCCAGTGAGCAGGGGGGAGGCCAGCGGGGCCCAGATCACTCAGGGCTGTTGGGGCCCGGGAGAAGGAGTTTGGATTTTATTGCAAGTGAAGTGGGAGCCCCTGGAGGGTTGTGACCTAGGAGGGGCAGGGTCTGACTTAGGTTCCGACACAGGTTTTCCCACCCTGGGCGCTCTGGACAGTCAGCCAGCTGGTTCTGGGTTGTGGGGGCTGTCCTGGGCATTGCAGGAGGCCGAGCAGCATCTCTGGCCTCTCCCCACTGGAAGCCAGCGGCGCTTCTCCCTCCACCCAGTTGTGACAACTAAAAATACCTCCAGACATTGTCAAATGTGCCCTGGGGTGCAAAATCGCCCCCAGTTGGGAACTATTGGTCTAACAGGATCCCTCTAGCTTAGAATGAGGAGAGCAGGCTGTAGACCTTCCAGGGAGGGCGAGGGAGTGGAGGGATGGAAGAGAGGAGAAGCCTTTGGATTCTGAGCCTGTTCTGAAGGTGAGGTGAGCAGGATTTATTGGGCTGCACCTGGAAGAGCGAGAGGGAGAGAGAGTCCATCCACCTAGGGTGTTTCAAGAAGGGATTCTGAGACTGAAGGAAGCCTTGGGACCCCCGCTCCAGTGGAAGGATTGCAAACTCCAGGGCCAGGCAAGCAGTGCAGATGGTGACGTGGCTGGCAAGAGGGGCAGGCCTGTCTCAAGGGTGGGCACCGCTCAGTTTCAGCCCAACGGCGCCATGTGGAAAGGCCAGGATTTCCAGTTTTCCACTAGAAGCTATAAATCTGGGTTGACTTTTCTGGGGTTTTCAATGTTGGGGAAATCTACGAATAGACAGATTTGTCCCGAGGGCCATGCATTTGACATCCCTGTCCCCCTTCCATCTCTCTCATCTTGCAGATGAGGGGCGCCCCAGAGGAGAATCGGAGGGGTAGCTGCTGCCGAGGAGGGCGGCTTCCCCTGGGTCAGGCGGGGCTGGGAGCCATCAGGGACGGAGGTGGGGCTTGGACTCCACTCTGAAGAAGCGTCAGCTGCCGACTCAAAAAGAGGAGAGGGCATTCCAGGAGGTGGGGGAGTGTGAGCAAGGGTGTGGAGGTGGGACTATGGAAGACTGTTTTCGAGGAGGAGGGAGATAAGAAGAGATGGAACCAGGAGGGAAGAGAAGGAGATAATGGGGGGGGGGTGGGTTACCAGGAAATACACAAAGAGGCCAGACCAAAAGCAGGACTGGAAAAATCACAAAAGGACTTTAATAATATTAATAATTTCACTTCCGAAATTGTTTGGCAACAAGCAGCTCATTTATTTTACCACTGACTTTGGGTTCTTGGCAATCCTCACGTACACCAGGGAGTGTTTGCCCAACAAGGAACATTCTCGTTTGCAGATTGTTTTCAAACGGCACGAGAATTTTCGCAAATACTGTATTAGGAATTTATTACTGAATTGTGAAGTTTGAGTGGATTAATGAAAGATTTATTCGTTTCGATTTAGCAGGTTTCTTTAAGTGTTTTAGAGGCAAAAACATTTCTTTTCCAAATCTCCCTTGCAAATTTTCCACCTCACAGCAGCCAAAATTTGAGGTGACGTGTGCAAAAATAGCTGATGTGTAATGATAGAAAGGGGTAAGTGAGGTTTAGAGAGAATCCGAGAGAGTGTGCTTTCAGCGGGGAGGATCAGGGCAGGCTCCCTGGAGGAGGCGGTTTTGAACCCAAGTGGCAAAGGATGGGTGAAATATAGACCAGGCAGATGGGTTAGAGTAAGTGAGGGCATGCCAGGTGGAGGGCCCTGTGTGTGCAGGTGTGAAGGTGGGAATCATGGGGTGGGGGCCTGGACCAAGGGAGCCGGGGCTGGGGCTGGCGATGGCAAGAGGCAGTACAAGAACCAATGGGCAAAGCTGAGACCTGTTAGGAGCACAGCCAGGCCCAAGAGCGGAGAGGGTGAAGAAGAATGAGGAGCTGACCTCCTCTGTTTAAATTGCTTGTGGGTCCGGAAGGGTGGCAGAGAGTGTGGATGCCTTGTCCTTCTATCCGTGGCCTAGGGCTGCTTCCCCTCACCCCAGCGGAGTCATCTTAGGTGAAATATCAGAACAAGTTACCTGTATTGAGTGCCTGCGGAATGCCCAGCTCTTCCTCCCATCGGCAGCATGGGGGAGGTGTTATGATGCCCATTTTACCGAGGACATGGAAGCCCAGAGAGGTTATGCTCCCTACCTGAGGTCACACCGTAGGATTGGAACCCAGACCTGCCTGAGCCCCAAGTCCATGTTCTGACCTCTGCTCTGTAATGACCCTCATGTGCTCCCGCCAGGTCTAGCTCCCTGTGACCTGAGTACCAGAGTCATCCCTATTAGAGGGGTAAACCGAGGCTCTGAGCGGTGGAGTCACTTCCGTGACATCACACAAATAGAATGGGTGGAGCCAGGGTCTGCATCCCCAGGGCCACTTGACTCTGGAGCCCACTCTCTTGCCACCAGATGACACAGCTGCCTGCCTTCCCAGGCCTCTGTTTCCTCGTCTGATAAATGGGGGTGAGGACAGTGTGTGCCTGGATGGGGTCCATGTGAAGATCAGCGGTGGTGCATATCAATCACCCAGCTCAGTGTGTGGCACTTAGTAGGTGCTTTAAAAATGATGGCTGGAATTATTTGTGTGAAGGTGGCTGCCTATTAAATGAGTGACTTAGGGGCACCTGGGTGGCTCAGTCGTTAAGCGCCTGCCTTCGGCTCAGGTCATGATCCTGGGGTCCTGGGATCGAGCCCCGAATTGGGCTCCCTGCTCAGCGGGAAGCCTGCTTCTCCCTCTCCCACTCCCCCTGCTTGTGTTCCCTCTCTCGCTGTGTCTCTCTCTGTCAAATAAATAAATAAAATCTTTAAATAAATAAATAAATAAATAAGTGAGTGAGTGAGTGAGTGACTTAATGTCAGACATTTAGAGTAGTACCCTCCATGGTACTGATGTGCCTGAGGATAGAGTAGGTGCTCAAGAAATGCTAAGTGTTATTTTTTTTTTTTAAGATTTTATTTATTTATTTGAGAGAGAATGAGAGACAGAGAGCATGAGAAGGAGGAAGGTCAGAGGGAGAAGCAGACTCCCTGCTGAGCAGGGAGCCTGATGTGGGACTCGATCCCGGGACTCCAGGATCATGACCTGAGCCGAAGGCAGTCGCTCAACCAACTGAGCCACCCAGGCGCCCGAAATGCTAAGTGTTATTATTCTAGGACCTACCCCAGGGGACAGCCTGATACCCTTCCAAACTTGCTTCCTTCCCAAATGGCCTTCCCTGTGTTTCTGACTTCATCCAATCAACTGGCCTCAGGGTCTAGGTTAGGATTTGGGGGTAAGGAGGATGCAAAGCCTCCTGCCCTTCAGTCAGGCAGATGCCGAGAGCACTGGTTGATGAGTCCAGAAATCTGGGTTTGAACTCTGGACTCACTGTGTGGCCTCTGGCAAGTGCCTTGCCCTCTCTGAGCCTCAATTTCCCCTTTCATTTGCAGAGCCTGGGCCAGGCTGCCCTGGGAGGTGCCTGCCCTGCACAGGGATGGGGCAGTTCCCCTGTCTCCTGTGGCCACCAGTCCCCACCTCCTGCCTTCTGAGCTGCAGGCCCGCCCGGCTCAGCTCTGACGACCAACCAGCCAGTCTGTTTACTGAACTGACTGACCCCTTCCGGGAACTCGGCCCAAGCTTCCCAGAACTCGGGTATTAATGACCCGGAGCCACATGACAGAGCATGACACAGCACTTTTGGGCACGGGGCCGGGCCCAGAGGGGCGCGTGGGGGGCCGCGGCCCAGCCCCCAAGCCCGGCTGGCCGGTGAGTCAACCCGGCCTCCTGCAGCTTCCTGATCCCAGCCACCCTGCCGCCCTCCCCCACCCCCAGGACCTCCTCTCCCTGGTAGGGCCACCCCAGGACCCCCGGGCTTCTGCCCCAGTGACCTAGAAGAGGTCGTGGCTGATCAGGGCTGCCCTCTGGGGTTACAGATGGGGAAAGCAAGGCCCAGAGAACTGGAGTAAATAACTGTATGCACTTATTAAGCGCTTACGGTGTTCGAGGCGCTGGGCAAATATCCTAGTCTTATGACAACCCTAATGAAACAATGAATGCCACATGGGGAAACTGAGGCTCAGAGGGGAGCAGCGGCATGCAACCGTGCAGGGCCGCACTGAATCCCAGCAGCTCTTTTTGACCTCAGGCGATCTCCTTTCAATTCCTCAACAACTCGACAGGGTGGGGCCACGTGGTCTAGTCCACAGCTGGGGAAACTGAGGCCCACCGGGGCTGAGTACCGTGCCTGTGGTCTCAGTACTAGTCGGCTTCAAGGATCAGTGCTCGGAACCAGTGCCTGGCACATAGCGCTCACTCGATATCTGTGGGCTGACAAGGGTGGGTGAGCGCACACACGGACTTTGGTGCCCGGCAGAGCTGGGTTCAAATCCTGACTGTGCCTTTCCCTGGCTGCTCGGCTGGGAGCTTGCAGCTGCACCCCGCTACGCCTCGGTTTCTTCACTGGCAAAGGGTCATTGTGGTGATCCTGACCTTGCAGCGTGGCCGTGAGCACTGTCTGTAGTGTTCCAACAGCTCCCGGGCCCGCAAAAAGTGCCCCGTGAACACTGACAGTCATGGTCCGCATCTTCTCCGGGCCCGGGTCTCAGAAGCCATGTTGGGGTCAGTCCCTGGGCCCCGAGCCTGCCTCCTTCACTCTTTGCTGCCCAAGGGCGAAGTGGTGAGAGTGGTGGTTTTTATGGGGCTGGGAACCAGACAGGCTCTGGGGCTCAGAGGGAGCCACCTGGTTCCCAGTCCCTGAACTTTGGGCTGGGGGTGGGGGTAGGCAGGGGAAGGGCAGCACTTTGATGATCTTCCCTTCATGTTACAACCATTGCTTGAGCACCTACTGTATACCAGACTCCAGGGAACAGAGTGGCGAACAAGGTCTCTGCCTGCATTCCGGTGGAGGACATAGGAGCAAACCCATGAACAGATAAGACAGTTTCAGGCAGGGAGAAGGCCATAGCAGAGATAAGTAGGGGTGTTTTGGAGCTGCGTGGATCAGAGAGGGCTTCTCTGAGGAGGTAGTGTGGAGAGACATCTAAAGGAGGAGAAGGAATGGACCCCAGGGGAAGGGATTTTCAGCAGGGGGAACAGCAAGGGCAAAGGCCCTGGGGTGGGTTTGGGCTTGGAATGTTCCAGGAAATGTAGGAGGCCAGGTGGTTGAACGGAACCGGGGGTGGGGGTGGGGGGTGGCGGTGAGTGACAGGAGATGATGCTGGAGAGGTCAACAGGGCTGAGATCATGCAGGGATTTGTGGGCCGAGTGCCACTGGCAGGATCTGAGTCGGGAGGGCACTGATGTGACCCAATTTGACGGACAGCAAGCCTTCACATACTCTGACATTCAAATTTTCTACCCATCTGATAGATGAGCTAACTATGGCCCAGGCCAAGTTCACCCAGAAGGTCAGCGGCAGGGTGGGGATGAAACCCAGGGTGGCTGGATGGCCAGTGCAGGACAAACGCCCCGAAGGAGAGGGAAGTAAGACCACGGGCTGAGGACTAGAGGGCCCATGGGTCAGCAGAATGGGGCCCTGCAGCCCAAAGTGCTGCAAGCTTCCGGGCAGAGGAGTGCCCTCTAAGCCGAGGTGGAGGGGCGAGGTGCTGGAAGAGTGGTCTGGGAAGAGGGAACAGCATATAGAAGGGAGAGGTGATGGGGGATGTGCTAAGGATCCTGATCCTGGGAGGCCTCGGAACCAAGGGGGAGGAGCTGGGGTTTCATTCCGAAGGCCTCCTGTGTTCCGGGCCTGGGCTGGACCCTATGGACACCAAGATGGGCACCTGTCCCCCTCCTCACCCTCCTGGGCCTTGGTTTCCTCCTCTGCAAATACCACCTGGAAAGATATTGTCAGAGCTCTGTGAGATCATTCTTTCATTCACTCGTTCATTCATTCAGTCACTATTTTTTGAGCACCTACTATGTGCCAGGCACTAGGCTTGGTGCTGGGGACACAGCAGTGACAAAAACCTTGCTCTGAGGGGAGAGGTGGTATTTAAGTTAAGAACACGACTCTGGAGCCAGATGGCCTGCGGTAGCTCCTGGCCCACCACTCATCAACTGTGTGACCTTGGTCGAGTCACTTTACCTCTCTGAGCCTTACCTGTAACATGGACTCGTTATAGTACCCACCTCATAGGGCTGCTGTAAGGACATATGAGTTGATACCTGTGATGTGTTTAGCACGGAGTCGGGGGCACAGTAGGTGCCCAGGAAGTGTTCTCTATGCTTGGGCTCAAATAGGGGAGAGAGACAATAGACAGGCAGATGACAGGTGAGTGGACAAGATGGTGTCTGATGTGGGAAGTGACAATTCCAGCTCTTAGCACCAAGTAGGTGTATAGTAGGTACTGAAGTCTTTCTCGTCCCTTGTCCCCTTCTGAGCCCAGCGTGGACTATGATAGGGACCCGAAGCTTGGGAGTCTGTATGGAAGCTGGGAAGCTCTGTGCTGATCCAGAAACCCAGGGCTGAGCTTGGGGGCCAGGGATGGCAGAGACATCCCCACCACCCCTTTGCCCCCCACACTCCCTGCACCCCATCCCCAGCAATGATGGCCGCCTGGGTGGTGGGGGGCGAGCCAGGGCCTGCCTGGTGGGTCCCCAGAAATGACACTCATTACACAGGTGTCTGGAAACACAGGGGGAGGCGAGGGCCCCAGGGGCTGCGTTCACATGGCACCCAGCCAGCCCACCCCAGGCCCTTCCTCATCCTTTATGAGTCTGGTGCCCGGGGCGGGCAGGCAGGTCGGGGGAGAGGAGTTGGCATTGGGCCAGCTGGCGCCTGGTTAAAGGAGGGAAAGTTGAGAAGTTTGGGTGCCAAGGGCTGATGTGGAGGACAGGGTAGAGGGTGCTGGTGGCAGTGTGCGTGCGTGCGTGTGTGTGTGCACACTCACATGTGCGGGTGTGTACCGGGGCCCAGAGAACCAGTCTAGGCATCCCTCCAGCCCGTCCATGAGGAGGTGAGAGGGTCCATGTAGATGGAGCACTGATGGCCCCCAGCCTGGGTCAAAATCTCCAACACCCGTTTCACTTGTTCGTTTAACTGACACTAATTGGTGGGCGCCAAGCCGTGCTGGTGACGTTAGACCCAGTGCTGGGCCGGCCCTGGGCTCTGCCATCTAAGGCTCCAAATCCACGGAGAGACAGATGCCAAACCAGGTGGACAAGAAATCCCAATGAAGCCTTTTGGGGAGGAGAATAAGGCAGGATGAGGACGGAGAGAGCGACAGGATGGGGGCAGCGAGGGCCCCTCTGAGGAGGTAACCTTAGAGCTGAGGCCTAAGGGATGAGCAGCCATGGCAAGATCTGGAGGAAGAGAGTTCTGAGCGGGAGGAACAGCAAGTGCAAAGGCCCTGAGGCAGCATCAGCCTGGCATGTTTGCAGAGCATTAGGGGGGCCCTAGGTAGAAGAGTGACTGAAGAGAGGGGGTAGGAGGCAGGGTCATGTATGGGCAGAGCCAGAACTCATGGGCCAGGGTCAGGAGTGTGGATCTTATTCTGAGTATGAGAAGTTTGGCACCTGGCAGACATACAGATGGGGCACCCCCGGGGTGAATGGGTTTGAAGAGAGTAGGGGCCAGGCCCGCTGGGTGTGGGAACGATCAGCCTTTAGACCCACAGACAGGGACGTGGGCTGTTCAATTTGTGTTTGAACCTCTTCTCCCGGGTTCAAACCCCCTGGCTCCTGCAGCCTGTTATTAAGCTGGCTGCACCCTGGGGCGCCTGCCTTTATCCCCAGACAGAGCCTGGCCCGCCTGCCCTGAAGTCGACCCTGACCCCCAGATGGGAGTGGATGGGCGGGACTGGTGAACCCCTGTGCCCGCCCGGGCCCCCACCAGGCACCTTGGCAGGGCCAGATCTACTTCTGAGAGCTGGAAGGAGACTGTGGAGCAGGAAAGTTTCCAGGTTGCACATAGGGAAAGCGAAGCACAGAGGCGGAGAGGGTATGTCCCTGAGCCTTGCGGTGGGGAGCTGGTGGTAGCACCCGGGACGCCTCTGTCATCGCTCATATCTCTTTCCACTTCCTCCCCGTCCACTGGACTCCTCTCAGTGTGACTCTGGCCAAGGGAGCAGTTGGTGTCTGGGCAGAGCCAGGGGGAGGAGCTGGGGCCAATTTGAGAGGCCTCTTAATTAAGCCCTACAGATAGAACTGCCCGACAGTTGAGATAGTGAGTTTCCCATCACTGGAGGCATGCAAGCAGACCCAGATAGCAGTCCTTCATTTGCTCACAGGGTCGCAGAGAGGTTTAGATGAATGAGAGACCCCTCCCCTTCAAGCTCTGTGATTTCACAGGATCTCGGCCTAATCCTCTGTTGGAGCCTCAGTTTCCCCACTGTAAATTCAATCAATCGATCCACCCATCAATTAATTAATGTGACCTTGATAAAAGAACAGCCTTGATAATGAAACTCCCGTTTTCAGTTCTTTCTTGACATCCCAGGCCTCTGGAGACAGCTCCAGCCCTCACCATGGCCCAGGCATCCTACAGCCCTGGCCCCTGAAGCCTCTCCCTCCCTCTCTGATGAAGCCATTCTGACTCCCTCACTGTTGTTCACATCGCTGCCCCTTCTTGCAGTGTTGATGCTGTGACCGTTGGATACCAGGCTAAGTGCTTTCCATAATTTAAATCCCCCATCAGCCCTATGGGATAAATACTATTGTGGGGTCCATTTTACAGATGAGGGAGCTGAGTCTCAGAGAGGTACAGTCTCTTGCCCAGAGTTGCACAGCCTGAAAGCAGAGGAGTCAGGATTTGAGCTCAGGCCATCTGGAACTTAACACCACTCTCTTCTTTCCTTATGTAACTCATTTTCATCTTCAGAATTTTGCTCAGTAGCCTCCTTCTCCAGGAAGCCTTCCCTGATTGCCTTCCCAGTCCTTCTCCCATGCCCTTCCTGAGGTTTCCCGTTGCTGCACTGATCACACCACCTCACAGTTATCTTTGTAGAACAGAGACAGACCTACAATAACTGGCACATATCCTAGTGTGCACTTTGATGCGTTCTGACACACGTATGCACTCATGAAACCACCAGCACAGCCAAGGCGGCGAACAGATCTTTCCCCTCCACAGGTTTCCTTGTGTCCTTTTATCATTCATTCTCCTGCCCCCCACCTCCCCGCTCCCATCGCCAGGCAACCACAGTAGGCTTTCGATTGTTGCAGGTCAGTCTGTGTTCTCTAGAATTTTCTGTAAGTGGAATCATATAGCATATTTAACCTTTGTTGTGCTTCTTTCCCTCGGCATAATGATTATGAGGTTCACCCATGTTGCTGCAACCATTTTTGGCGGGGGGGTATCTGCCCCGCTTGCCCTGAGATCCACAAGGTGAGAGACTTGCTTCTCTCTATGTCGCCGGCACCCAGCACAGGGCTGGGCACAGAGGAGATGCCTAATAATTGTTGACTGACTTGCTGGCAGGAGGATAGGGATGCGTCCAAGTGGGGAAGGGGCAGGCACATTTGCATGGCAGCGAGGAGCCCAAGGACTGACTATCAAAACAGTCCCTGGAATGATCTGGAAGCTTCATGGCCCCATCAGATAAGCACATCCGCTCATCCCTGTGGCTGTCTCTGTGGAACAAAGATGTGGATTGCACAAGGGTTGGGCTTGGGCTGAGGAGGCACTTACTGGCCCCTTTATCTGGCGTGGGCATCCGGCGCAGTGTTCTAGAACTGCACAGCCCACACCTCCCAGCAGGCCACATGTCCTGGGCCCTGGCAGCGGCAGTGGGCGGGCAGGTAGGTGGCAGGAAGGGGAGGTGGCCAGCCGGTCCTCCCCAAACCAGTCGGACTCCTTTGCAGAGGTTTCTGGAGGTGCTCTGGGAGCTGAGTAAGGGAGAGCAGGAGGCTGCGGTTAAAGGAAGAGGAGGAGGGGGGAGGAATCATTTAATTAGCGAATATTATAGGGAATTTCCAGTTCATGCCCCATCAGGCTGGGCAGGGACGCTGTGGGATTACTCAGGCGGTTTCCAGGTACCAGCCTCCGTTACAAAGACTCAGCGAGGCCCAGAGGCCTCTAGGTCTCATCTCCATCGTTGGCTGGAAACTCAGCCAGCAGGGGTGAGAACGTAGCGGGCCGGACAGAGCCACCCCGTGGGACAGAGCCTGCAGCAGATGCCAAGTGTGCGCATGAGCTTCCTTCATCGGTCCTGCCCAAGAAGATGTCATTGCTCATTCCTAGACTGAAAAACCGAGCCTGGGGTCTGTGGAGTTGGCTGAGGTCACACAGGGGTCACTGGGGAACAGGGAGAGCTTAAGAACCAGGGGTCGTTTTGGAATGACTCCTTCAACATTCTTTTGACAAATGCTTATTGAACACCTACTGTGTGCCGGGCACTGTGCTCAGCTCTGGGGATTAAAAAAGAGTCCTGGGCACAAATATTGCATCTTACCTCCAGATGGAACAATTTTTGAGGGCAGAGACTTGTTTTGTGGAATTTTGTTTTCTTGTTTATGAAAACAAGGAGTTTTGACCAGGACAGCATTTCTCAGCTAGGGTTCTAAAGGACACAGATTCTCTGAGATATTAATAGGAGTGATGTGGGGACAGAGTTCCACAGTCCAATGAGTCTGGGAATTACTGAGTTTAACAATGTTAATGTTTGCTGCAGGACTTATCAGAGTCTTTAATGTCTTAAGCTCAGTGAACATCTTGGTAGATAGGTATTCTGAGTCACCCTTTGAGATATCTAAGAGAACTTGTTCTCTGTGTTTCTGTCTTTCCTGTCTACTGTTTTCCTGTCTCTATGAATCCTGGTTTGGATGCCACCTCCCCCAAGGAGACTTCTGAATCCCAAATGGACCTGAGTTGCTTCCTGTGCGGGCACTTGCCTAGAGCTCCCTTTGACCTCTTAAGATTTTCCACCTTGAGTTATAACTATCTGTTCCCATCGCTAGACTGTGAGCTTCTCTTGGGAGGGACCAGCTGTGATTCATCTCTTGGTTCTGGTACAGGAAACAGAATGAGTGGATGGAGAATTTAATGGGTGGAAGGATGGGTGATGATTTGATGGGTGGGTAGATGGTCGAATGGATGATTTGATGGCTGAATACATGGGTGGACAAAATGGATGAAGAGACAGATAAATGGAAGGTAGATGAATTGATGAATGAAATGATAAACAATTGAAGTAGTGGATGGGTAGATGGATGGAGGGATGGAGGGAAGGATGGATGAATAAAGAAATCAGTGGATAAATGGATAGATGGATGATGGATGGATGGTTGAATAAATAAATGGATGATGGATGGTAAGTTATGACATGGCTGGTGTGGATGATTTCATGGTTGAATCTGTGAATTATTGATGGTGAGTGAATAGATAAACATATAATTAAATGAGTAAATAAATTAATAAATGAAAGGATGGATAAGTTAATAGATGGCTAGGTGAGTAAACACATAAAGGGATAAATGAATAGATGGATTGGTGATTCCATAAGTGAATGGATGGGCGGGTTGATGGATGGATGGATGGATGGATGGATGGATGGATGGATGGATGGATGGTTGGATGGATGGATGGATGGATGGTTGGATGGATAGATGGGTGGATGGATGGATGGATGGATGGTTGGATGGATGGATGGATGAGTGCGTGGGTGGATGAGTGAGCGAACGGATGGATGGATGGGTTAGTGGATGGATGGATGGATTGTATGGATGGATGGGTAGATGAGTGAGTGGATGTATGGGTGGATTGACATGTGGATGGATGAGTGAGTGGACAGAAGAAGGGATGAATGGGTGGATGGGAGAGTGGATGCATGCAATGTCATAAGGTTTGAACTGAGGTCAGAATGGCAAACAGATCCCTGTATCTCTCCCCGATGCAGCAGTTTATCAAGGTTTTGGAGTTTGAAAGTTTTGAAAACAACAAACCCTAGCTCTAGAAAATTGTACATAGACCCAAAATGCTGTTGGAAATTTGAAGAAGACAGCGATCATCAAGCCTAGTAGCCACCTCTAGACCCTAGGTGAGGCGTCTCAGTGCAGTGCAGTTTGTTTCTTTCTACTCCATGAGCCCTGACCTTGGAGAGGAACTCGGACCCAGAGGGATGAAGCCAGCTGGGATGGGGACAGCAGGTGTCCCAGTGGAGGGACCACTTGGGCCTTCATTTGTTCATTGCACAGCATTTCTGTGACTTCTCTGGATGCCTGCGAGAAGACAAATCTGCCTTCCAAAGTGGCAAGTGTTTGGAGCTTGAAGTCAGATCTAGTTTTTCATTTCATCTCCAATAATTACTGAGTAATCTTAGGAAAATCACTTCACATCTCTGGGCCTCCTCTTCATGTATAAAATAGGGACAGCAATAATCCCCACCCTATTGGGTTGTAAAAAGTGAATCAGTATAAAAAGCACATAGCTCAGTGTTCAGCACATAGTAACTGCTCAAAAAAAATCCTGGCGAACCAGGGGTATGTGAGGCACCATCCTGTCCCTTAAAGTGCTCACCGTCTGGTAGGAAAGACAGACAAGTGAACAGGGGATACACTCAACACAGTGCCCAGGCTGCAGTGGGGAGTCCTGACACATCACGTTGAGGGTCCATTGGCTCTCAGCATCCATTTACATGGGCTTTGCCTTTTGGCTGGAGGCTGCAGAGACTGGAAAGCTGCAGGCCTCATTTTGCAGCCTCCTTTACAGGCCGATTGTGCGTGCTCCTTGGGTCCCACCCACCAGATGCTCTCCCGTGAAATTCAGGAATCTGGTGAAATTCAGGCCATCTTGGTTTCACCTTGGCTGTCTCTGTGGGCGAACATGGTCATGGGCGGAGTTTTCTTGCAGGAACATACCCTGCCTGGTTACCAGTTTGGGGGACGTCTAGAGGTGGTGTTAGTGACCTCCTGATCTTTGGATCACTGTTCAGTGGTATATTCTCAAAACCAGCAGTTCCTGTGGTTGCCTCCCGACTGAGTTGGTGGCCCCCTATAGGGCCAGCTCTGCCATGTCGTTCTGGAGCCCCTCCAGCCCTTCTGGTGGCTTTGTCAGCACCCAACTCCCTGGAGTCCATCCTCTTTTTTTTTTTTTTTTGAAGATTTATTTATCTATTTTAGAGAGAGAGAAAGAGAGCAAGTGCAAGTTGGGGGAAGGGCAAAGGGAGAGAGAGAATCTTAAGCTGACTCCCCCATTGAGCGCAGAGCCCGATGCGGGACTAGATCTCACAATCCTGAAATCATGACCTGAGCCGAAGCCAAGAGTTGGACACTTAACCGACTGAGCCACCCAGGCGCCCCTGGATTCCATACCTAGAGGGGTTTCTGGTTCCTGCAGCTGGAGTCTGGCTCACACATGGGGTAGGGGGGCGCAGGGAGGGAAGGGCTGTCAGACCCCAAGGGAAACCTAAACCAGACTTAGGGGATCAGGGAAGGTTTATGAAGCCCATGACACTTAAGCCGAATCCTGAAGGGCATTTTTGGAATAAGCAGACAAGAGATGGGGGTGGGGGAGGGAAAAACACTCCAGGCAGAAGGAACAGCCTGTGCAAAGACTCGATGAGAAAGTACACAGCATATTGGAAACATGGTTCAGGCTGGTTGGAATGGCTAGGGCACAGGGGAGAGGTTGCTAGACCAAGCTGGGGTTTTCAGGCTGACCACGGTGTTTGGATCTCCTCCTGAAGGTGATGGGAGCTACATCTGGTAGCTGGGTTGGGGGGTGAGAGAGTGCCAACCTAGAGTGACCAGCGAGGAGGCAGGTGTTGTTACCCGGGAGGTGAGTGGCAGACAGATCTGAAGGACATTGAGGCTGATACTCCCTGGTCTTGGGGACCATTTGGGTTGAGAGTCTGGTGGGCGAGGCATTTTGGATGATGCTTGAGCTTCTGGCTTTGGCCATTGGGCAGATGGTGGGGCCTCCTATGAGAAGGTGGGGGCAGGAGAGCAGTTGGGGGATGCTGCTGAGTTCACTTTGGGTGCATTGATTGGGAAGTGTCCTGGGGGCCTTCCAGGAGCAGGCATCTGGGAAGCATGCAGACCTGTGGTCAGAGAAATGAGATGCCGGGGCTGAGACAAACAGATTGGCCGTGGACGGGGGCCCACGACTTTCGGGAAAATGAGATTCCCAGGGAATGAATGAAATATTCATTCAACCAACACCGTGAGGGATCTTGAGACAAACTCTACTTGTTCATTTCTGAATATCCAGCACCTGGCCTGGGGCCTGGATGCTGGTCAGATAAACCAGGAGGAAGCACAGGGGCCGAGCTGAGCACGGGCTGAGTTCTAGCAGGAAGAGATGGGGTGAGGCTCCGACGGTCAAGTGTGCGAGGCCTGAGTTTGAGTGTAGCTCCTCTGCATGCTTGTTGCAGGCCCTGGACCAGACATTTCCCCTCCCTGAGCCTCAGTTTCCTCATCTGGAAATTGGTCGTTGAGGGACGTGGTAAAGATTCGGGGATGCCTGTGGAAGCATGCAGCTTGGAACACAAAGGTGGAGCAGGGCCATGAGCAGGCTGCTGAAGGCAGGGCTTTGGGGGCTGATCCAGAGCACAGAAGGAATCACCTCCTTCCTGGTGTTGCAGGGACATGGGGGACGGGAGAGAGAAATTAGGATCCGCCTGGCAAACACATCCACAGCTGTGTCCCATGTGGGAAAGGAGACCTCAGTCCCGCCGGGGCCCCCTTCCCCCCACAGCCAGCTGGAGCGGGCGGGGCGGGAGAGGGAGGCTCATCCCCCTGGCGTGGAGGAAGGGGCCAGACGACAGGAACCTTCTCCGAAGTCCCTCCAAGAAGCTGGAGCCAGGTCCTGGACGCAGTCTGACCCTCAGATCCTGACTCAGGATTGCGCTGTGATCGGGTGCTTTTCTGGCTACTCTATGAGGCCGGCCGGGCCCAGGGGACTGACCCTGGCCCCCGGGTGGGCTTCATTTGGCCCACACAGAATTTTTTAATGAATGGTGCCAACATTAAAAAATCTGTAGATGTTTTGTAAGAACCTGTTTCTAGCTCCCCTTGGAAAATCAGAGGATCTGAAGATCTGATTGTGCGGGGTCCTCATTTCTGGGGGGCCAAACTCCGCTGAGACAGGGCATGTGCCCCAGTCCCCACCACTCCCTCTTGTCTCTCTAAAACTGAGGTCAGGGAATAGTAATTATTTATTGTCAGACCCTGACCTGCTTTATTTATTTAAAATCCATGTCTGGCCCCTGGTGGCCTTGTGTTTTCACCCCGGAGCCAGTCTCTTGTTCCTCCACACCACCAGGGCCTTGGCCCTGGCTCCAGCCCCAAGCCCCCTCATTTGTGCCTCACATGATGCCTCGAGGCCACTGTTCTCTTCTCCCCCTTGCCCCGCAAGGCCCAGCACCACGCCCTGGGGGTGGCGGATGGGCTGAGGCTTGGCTGGGGCCAGCTGGACCCGTGGGAGGCAGACCTACATCTGCTCTGAGATGTGTCAGCTGGGCCTGGTCACACTCTCTGTAGCTCATCCCTGAGGCATGTGGGACCAGGCGCTGTGCTTTCGACCCAGCCAGGGTAGTGGTGGGGCCAAGCCCGGGGATGTGGTGTATGTTAAGGCTGCACACAGAAAGCCTCATATTTCCAGAGGGAAGGAGGAGGGGAGAGAGACTAGAAAGCAGAAAGTAGCCAAAACACAGAGGTGGAAAGACCTGAATCCACACCTTTAGCTGCTGTGCCACCTTGGGCAAGTCACTTTACCTCTCTGGGTCTCCAGATTAAGTGGGAGCCAAGGAGAGGCCCAGTAGTGGTAATGTGGCTGATGGGGGGGGCCTAAATGCCAGAGGGGCAGCCTAGAATGGATGGAAAAAAATCATAGACTTTGGGGCCCTATTGACCTGTCTCTTGTGAATTGGATGTTCTCGGGCAAGTCACTTCTCTATCTGGATCCTGAAGCGAAGGTCGTAAGCTCTGGTCCAGCTAAACCCTCACTAAATTATTCTGAGGGAAAAAAGAGTTCATTCATTCAACAAGTACTTATTGAGCACTTCCTAATGTCAGGCACTGGGACATAGCAAGACACAGGACAGTCAAAGGTCTCTGTCCCCATGGAGTTCTCACTTCTTTGGGGTCAGCCAACAATAAAGAAGAGAAATAAGTTGTATATTATATTTGAAATAATCAGTGCTACAGAAAGAAAGAAAGCTAGAAAAGGAGATGGGGCATGCTGGGGATTTAAATAAGTGGGTCAGGGACAGCCTCACTGAGGAGGTGGCATCTGGGCAACAATCTGTAGGAGGTGAGGGAGGGTGCCACCAGGGGAAGAGATTTCCAGGCAGTAGGAACAGCCAGTGCAAAGGCCCTGAGGTGGGGAGGAGGCTGGTATGATTGGAGCACAGGGAGGGAGGGAGAGTGGGAGGAGGTAAGGGCAGGGACCCTCACTTGACCCTGGCCTCATCGCTCCCCACCCTCAGTCCCTCAGTCTTTCCACCCACGCCCAACTAGATATTCTGCCTCCACTGCTCCATGAGCTGTCTCTCCTTTCCTATGCTGTGCGTGCTGCCAGGAATGCCCTTCTTGCTCCTCTTTGTGACCTAGCTCATGTGCAGCTCAGTCTCATTAGGAAAACGGGAGGGGGAGAGGAGGTCCTACTTCCAAGGAGGGGCAGGGGAAGGCCAGTCTCACCTCCTTCCTCCTCAAACACACTCCAGGACCTCCGCCAGCTAAGGGCAGGTGCAGGAGGTAAAAACAGGGCTGTAGCCCGCACATCTGCTGTGTGACTTTGAGCAAGTCTCCGGGCCTTGGTTTTTCTGCCCTGTAAAGTGGAGAGGATCATGAATCCTCTCACACGTGGTTCAAACGATGGTATCTATGAATTCGGGGGCTGTGGCAGCGGGAGTCATGGTATCCCGGAGAAGATGTGACCTCACATCTTTAACCAGCCGTGCAGGCCCACACAGGATGGTCCTGAGCTGATGCCAGGGATATCTTGGGGGAGGGATGCCCTTGGCAGCCCCGGGCATCTCCAACCCGGTTGCTCGAGAGTTACCTAAGCACTCGCTGTGTATCCAGCTCTGTGACTAGGTGGGGACAGAGGCGGAAGGCTTGGGTTCAAATCCCCACTCTACCGCTTAGTAGCTGTGCTATCTGGGCAAATCAACCCCTCGGTTTCCTCTTCTGTGAAAGGGGAGAATAGAGTATTTACCTCCTAGGGTGATAAGAGAAACCAGGGAGGTGAGATAAACAAACAGCACACGGGACTTAGCTCCTCATCAGTGTTGGCTGCTGCTATTCCTATTATTATTACTGCTGTTTACCAGCGGCGTGGCCTCGGGCCTGTCACTTACCTCCCTGTGCCTCAGTTTCCCCCTCTGTGAGGTGGAGTGATAACACCGCTGCCCTCGTGGCATTTTCTCGAGGATTGAGTGAGTCTCATTTGTGTCAACAGTGCCTGGGGCAGGGAAGGCGCTCAGTGACTTGTTAAAAGTTTCAAATATAGACTTTATTTAATTCAATACCATAAGTCACCGCGGTGGCTCTAGGAAGGGTCCCTCTGAAATCTTTCTGTTGTCCCTCTAGTCAAGCAGATGCCCATTCGGTTTAATCAAACTTAACAAAATAAATGAGATGAGCAAGAACGTTCCAGCCTCCGGACACTCGCTGCAACCCGGCAGGTGACGAGAGGTGCACGTGCTTTCAGTGAAAAGCCGAGGAGGACTGACACGGTTGCGTGAGCTTTGCAAGTGACTGTGACTCTGCGACTGGGTGAACGTGGGCAAGCCCCCCGGCCCTCGCGAGCCCTCCACCTCTTCTCTGCAGTGGATATGACGCCTTCCTGCCCACTCAGTCTGGCTCACAGGCTCAGGGTTGGGCTCAAACCCACCCCCCCCCTCACTTAAGTGCCTCCCTATGCCGAGTAATGTTTGATGCCTCCCTCTCCCTGTCCGGCCCTTCCTCCCAGGAGGGAAGGTTGGGTGCTGTCCGTTTTTATCCAGAGAGGACAGTGAGGCTGGGGGCGGGGGGCAAGGCTAGGGATGCGGGCTGAGGGAGGGAAGGAAGTGGGGGGCTGGGGCAGGCTGTGCTGACGCAGCTGTGATGTCAGGGACTGGCCGCAGGAGGTGGCCAGCCCCGTGCTAATGGTATGCTCTCTGCCGGCCTGGCCCTGTGCCTCCCCAGGGAAGGGCCCGCGGCCCCCCTTAACCCCTTCCCGGCCTCTTGTTCCCAGACAGCCGTCCCCCGGGCCTGGCCTTGCCCACAAGATTCCCAGATTTCACAACTGGGGCTGGCGCTGAATCATGTACAGTAAGTCTGCAGAGAGAAACTCCTGGCTGCCCGGCGTCCCTGGGACAGGACAGCGGCCAAGCCTGCCCTCCCTCCCTGCGGGCAGGGCGAGCGGCTGTCAGGGAGCCGGGGGTTATCTCTCCAGGCTGCTGCCCAGCTGGGGGGCATCGGACAGGACACACAACCTCTCTGGGCTATGCCAGGATTCGTGGGGTGGGGAGGGCTAGGGTGTGGTGTTCGTGGTGGCCCGGAGGGAGTCCCTTTACCTGTCTAAGCTACATTCTGGAGAATGGGGGTTGATCATAGGACTGGCCTCGTGGGGTCGCCGCGAGGGCTGGGTGAGGTCTGTGTACGGGGATTGGCACAGTTAGGGCCTGATCAGTATCAGGACCATTGTTGTGATGATGCGCCTGGTGACACTCTAAGACCCTGGAGGGATTAGTCAGTCTTTCGGGTGCCATCTCCCCTGGAGCTTCCACCCCCCTCTCATGATATGAATTATTCTTAGCTTTTATTTTATTTTTTATTTTTTTAAGATTTTATTTATTTATTTGAGAAAGAGAGAATGAGAGACAGAGAGCATGAGAGGGAGGAGGGTCAGAGGGAGAAGCAGGCTCCCTGCCGAGCAGGGAGCCCGATGCGGGACTCGATCCAGGGACTCCAGGATCATGACCCGAGCTGAAGGCAGATGCTTAACCAACTGAGCCACCCAGGCGCTCCTACTCTTATCTTTTAAAAACTTCTTCATGACCTCAGCAAACATTTATTGAGCACCACTGTGTTCCAGGCACTCTACCAGCTCCTGGAGATCCAACAGTGCCAAAACAGAGAAGAACCCTTCTGTTCTCCTGGAGTCTGTATTGCAGTTGAGCAAATCAGGAGAGTCTGTCAGAATGGTCAGGGATCTGAAGGAGGTAAAGCCGAGAGTGTGAAGGACAGAGGCTGGGAAGGCCCCTCTGAGGAGGTGACGTTTGACCAGAGACCTGAACAAAGAGAAGAAGCCAATGTGTGAAGGTCTAAAGGGCCAGTGTTCCAGGTGCAAAGGCTAGGCGACTGGCATCGGGGCGTGTATGGGGATGGGCTAGGCCAGTGTGGCTGGAGGATGGGGAGTGGGGGCAGGGGTACAAGGGGAGCTTGGTAGGGTGGGTGCAGGCCCTTAGCCCTGGACTAGCTCTCTGAACCTGAGGCTCTTTGTAAATGGGATGCTCCCGGGGGCCCAATTTGTACCTGCAGGGGCAGCTGCCGTCCCAGCTTCTAGCAAGGACCTGGCCTCTTCCCTTCTGGGGGCCTCAGGCCCAGGATCACCACAGAGGGGTAGGCCCCTGTGCTGAGGCCACAGCTAGGACTCTGATTCCCTCCCTTGAGTGGGGGCGAAGCCCAGAGGGCCTGGGGTCAGGTGGCCACAGGGAAGCCAAGGACCTGGGTCAGTCCTGAGTGTGAGCCTCCCTTGCCTCTTGCTGGCTCAGGGCTTTGGCGTTTGCATCTCAGGGCCTCAGGGTCCCCACCTGTGACATGGGCATGATGCTGCCTCTTGGAGGGATTAAAAGAAGGGAGAGGGGGCTCCAGCTTCAGTATCTGTCCTCACTCCCCCTCCCCAGCCCAGGGCTGACCCCCTGTAAGACAAGAAATCTGCAGGGGTCACCGAGGAATAGGCTCTGTGTTTACAGAAGGACCAAGAGGTAGGCTGCACATGCATGCTGTGTGCGTGCGTGTGTGCGTGCATGCATGTGTGTGTGGTGGGGGGGATAGATCAAGACCCAGGAGGCACCAAAGAGGGAAGAGAGAAGGGGTGGGCTTCAGGGGCTGGGGGCACTTAGAACCTGATTTGGGGGCCCAAGTGTGGGGTGGGCACTTAGAACCTGATTTGGGGGCCCAAGTGAGACCTAATCAGTATCTCCAAGGGTGTTTTAAAAAATCATCTATTTATTTCTAGAGAAGTTCCTCACCCTTTCCCATCAGGTCATGGGGGCCAGGATGGCTGACAGCATGGGTGACTGTGGTCGGACATGTCACTTTTTCTCTCCAACTGAGGCAGCCGGGGGAGGTGAAAGGGGCAGGTGGCACATCTGTGCATGCGTGAGGGAGAACACAGTCCCCGTGGGATAGGCCAGGTTCTTACCCCCATTGTACAGATGAAGAAGCCGAGGCCCCAAGAGGGGAGTAGCATTGAGCGCGTCTCCCCGCCAGGGGATCGGGAATGGGCAGAGATGTGATTGAACGCCAGCCTGTGTGGCTCTTGACCGCTCACAGCACCCCACTCACAGCCCCC